>NC_143385.1:47648317-47951347 GCF_980474605.1 Leiobunum rupestre | reverse complement strand
GATAGTAGATTTTAGAGAATCGGTAAAAAGCCTGGTTTTTAGCCCCCGTAAGCCATTCACACTAAGGGAGTCGGCCAAGGTTATTTGAAAAAAAAACAAGTATCGCTTAGAGTGGACGATACTGTTCGAAAAAGAAAAAAGATAACACAAAGTACATTTTTACGCCAAAAGGTATTTTTTCACGTTTTTACAGATTATATATGACATACTAAATATCAGTTGATAGTTTTTATTGAATTAAAAAACCAAAATTAAAAATTACTAAAATATAAAGCGCAATAAATTACGTAAAAATATCAACCGCGTTTGATTGTCATTTTGAAATTTTAAGATCACGTGGTACAAACGACCTTGCAAGACTCCCTCGGAGTCTCTCGAGCTGATTGATACGCGGGGAGAAATAAAATGCACTGTGGAAGGCTATCGAAAACCTGTCCTCTTAATTTACTGTCCATGGTGAAATTAGATTCTCCCTCCCGCCCGAAATGCTTATACTACAAGCTTCTGTTAGTGTATATAATTTTTAAATTTTATGGCGTCAGTAATATTCTACACAATGTGACTATCAAAATGCAGCAACGTTTGGCGAATAGAAAGCTATTTTGCTTCACAACATTACGAAAGACTTCATGAATATTAACCTTACAAAAACCAGAATCCCTGGAGCTCAATAAAGCAATAGATATCGGCTTTAAACGAGATCCAATTTCAAAGCAGACCTTTGAATCAAACTCATTATTATCAAGCCCTTAACCTTTCTTGACGCAATAACAATACATCGATCGAGCAATTTTATCTCTAATAAACCTCATTATTTAAAGAGAACTTCTAAATTGTAAAAACGTCCTTGAAATAAATCATGTTTGAAACAGTTTGATAAAATTGGCGAATAAGTAGATAAGTCCATTATGAAAAGGGATAATAAGGCTAAACCCTAAACAAATTTGAAGAAATTTAAAAACTTACTATTAGCTCGTACCGATAGGTCTTCGAGCAAACAAAAAGACACGAAACTAGGATCACTTTGACATTTATAAAATGGAATAATATAACACGCGTAGGAACATTTAGGAATTCAACAGAAAATAGGCGAAATTCTAAATTCCTGCCGCCGATTTACCGGAAATTCGTGCTAGTATCTTTCCGCCAAATGTACTAGATATTTTGCATTTCTTAACCTGCAACTGAGTATATGGTATAGTCTTAGTCGATAGCTACGCCGCAAAATTTTCGTTTTGAAAACGAAAACATTTTCGGTCTATCGAAATCTGGCAGCCTTGCCTGCCTTCCGGCATGTATCTCCATACCGAAAATGGCCGACGATTACGACGCCGAAAATATTTTACTAAACTGATCGGCGGCATTTTTGACCGTTATTTTGAATTATCGACTAAGACTATTTTATCAGTTAACTGGCCATGTTTTCTCATTCTGAAATATTCGAACAAACTATTCGCTGTTTTAAATATTCGAACAAATATTCGATGTTTTAAATATTCGAACAAACTATTCGATGTTTTAAATATTTGAACAAACTATTCGATGTTTTAAATATTCGAACAAATTATTCGTTGTTTTAAATATTCGAACTAACTATTAGATGTTTTAAATATTCGATTTATAAATTTATTATTCGACGTAGCTAGAAAATAAATATTTTATAGACGATATTTGGTTTTTGCGCACCTGTAAGAGTGAGTTTCTACTATTGAAATATAAATTTAGATATTTAATTTGTCATTCCGCCCGAAATAACTTCCAAACGAGAAACGGTCGCATAAATTTAAGGAACGTTTGACGTATCCAAGAACAACGCTTAAATTCCATTAGAAGACGGAATTGGCAAGAATGTTCAACTCGGAATACCAGACAAAGTTAGGCCCGGCGTCTAGAAATTCCTGTTGCTAAGTAACCGTCGTTTCCGTAGGCTTGGAAACCCTTCTCATTTCAAGTTGACAAGGCTTAGCAGAGTTGCCATTGTCGCTTGACCGTGATCGAGTGCCGTTTCTTATCAAGGGTTCGTGTAGCCGCCACACTGACACGTCTCCTTGTCACTCCTTTATATCGAGGAATTAGGCGCCCCAAGCGGCGGAACCGCGAAACAAACGAGAAAGTCGATTTTTATTTTTTTACTTTTTCTCTTCTCGCTGACCAACCTTTTCGCGTCGATCCGATTTGTGGACATGACAAATAAGGAGGTCCAGTTTGCGCAGTGCTCGGCAATATCTCTTATTTCCCGGTTTGGCACAAATATTGGACGACGCGGTTTTGACCTCAAACTTGGTTTGACTTCTTGACCATATTCTTATCAACCTGTTTAATGTAATGACAACAAGTACGCCACTCACTCCAAATGGTGGTGGGGAAGTTCACTATATATGTCAAAGTTCATCTAGACTCTCCCGAGTTTAAAAAATAAAGCGACATCTACTTTTCGATATTAGGGCAGCGAGAGAATAAAACATTTTCTGAAAAATATACTTCCGTTGAGACCGTTTTTCAATGGGATGCAGAATCTTGCTCAAGCTTTTGAAGGTCATTGACAATTTTGGTAAAAGACGCCTACCTGGGGCTACCTTATGTATACAAAGATTACCAGAAATTGCCACGTATACAAATAATTTAGATAAAATAATGAAAATTTCCTTAATAATTGGTGTTTTCGCGGGGGTGGGAAAGATACATTTTATCGGCGGCGTTGTGAATATTTTTGGTGGCGGCGGCGGCGTAAAAGAGACATTTGTTGGCGGCGGCGTCGTTAATATATTTGGTGGCGGCGGTGGCGGCGGGAAAGAGACATTTCAACGGCGGCGTTGATAATATTTTCGGTGGCGGCGGCGGCGGTGGGAAAGAGACATTTTAGCGGCGGCGTTGAGATTATTTTTGGTGGCGGGGGCGGCGGGAAAGAGACATTTTATCGGCGGCGTTGATAATATTTTTGGTGGCGGCGGCGGCGGCGGCGGGAAGTGTGCGTTTCGAACCAACGATTTTAGGCGCAAAACATTTAAACGCGTTTTCTCAAAATATGGTCCGGAAAAGCAAGGAAATTTTAACCTAAAAATATTGTGGCAGCTCTGTAATTTATTAGCCGTCTACTTCCTCCATAGTACTGGTAAAGTGAGGATAAAATTGGCGACAAAGGCTTAACTTATAATGATGTCTCTTCCATGAATAAGTACATTATAATCAACTCCATCCGATTTGGCAAAACGTGTTGGGCCACTATTATTCCGGATTTGTATTTTAAGCGTTTCACTTAACGTCGTATCGCTGTCGCCATCTGTGGAGCTAAAAAAAGCCCTTAAGCCTATTTATTTGTTTAGCAGTCTAACCGGTTTAAACAACACTTTAGCTAGCTTTAGTACCGTTTAGTACGACTAGATCGCGCTGACTGCGTAAATATAGAAATGTAAACAACAATTTATATGACTAAAACAAATTATTAATTATTAATAGTTAACTTGGCCTAGGCTTGAGTTATTAGATCTGATAGATGGCAAACTTGCTTTGTAGTCAGCATCTAGTGTTTCCTTCGAGTAGCGGCTCTTATACAGATGGGAAACTCCGCAGACAGCACGACAAGAAAAATGCTAGCATCAGCGACGCGCTGCGGCCGGAGGAAAGTGCGCGTTTCGAACCAAAGATTTTAGACGCAAAACATTTAAACGCGTTTTCGTCTCCCAAATAAACGTTTCATTCGAGTTTAATTCCTAAAAATAGTTTGAAAATACCAGGAAGTTATTGTTCAGCAATACTTATTGTGTGATACAAATCATACAATGCAAGATATTTTTATTAGGCCTATATTTAACCTTTGTGTGTTTTTCAGAATACAGTTCAAAGAAATTAGAAATGGCTGGAAAATGTAGGGAAACGCGATCTTTTCGAGAAAGATACAGATTACTTATATCATAATCATACTAGATTGTCTAGCCTGTATTAACTTAACCTGTATTAAATCCATTTAACACGAAATTAAATTAAATGATGATTGATTAATGATAATGATTTTAGGAAAACATTTATGGATTTTACTTAAGTTATATTTAAAAAATACTTATTTCAGGGTTGCCACGGTACCTGGAAAACCTGGAATTACTGGAAAAGTCAGGGAATTCGATTATGGGTATAAAAATCAGGGAAAGGTCAGGGAATTTTAAAAATTAGTTTACAAATCAGGGAAATGTCAGGGAATTTGATTATGGTTGTCAATAGGAAACTTGTACTAAAATATAGGTTAAAAAATACAA
This sequence comes from Leiobunum rupestre, assembly GCF_980474605.1. Lineage (NCBI taxonomy): Eukaryota > Metazoa > Arthropoda > Arachnida > Opiliones > Sclerosomatidae > Leiobunum > Leiobunum rupestre. Next base: position 47,947,097 of record NC_143385.1, on the reverse strand, counting down.
AATCTTGGCACAAAATAAGTCAGGGAAAATCTCCGGAGATGGTCAGGAAAACCTGGAAAAGTAAGGGAATTTTATTGTGAAAAAACTGTGGCAACCCTGTATTTACATTATCGTAATAAATAATAGTTAAATTTAAGTTTTAACTTAGTTTCTTCTTGGTTAGCTTACAGGCGGCGCTCAGATCGGCGAAAATTAAAAAAAAGGGTTGCTGGGATTATCGAGAGTTTATTATCTCTATAAGCGCAGCGACTCATAAGACCTCCGCTAGGGTAACGGGTCGAAAACCTCTAAATAGTCCTTTCCTAGGCTTAGAGTTAAAAGTTATCTCGCTTCGCGTGCTTGAGCGTGAAAGATCCAATTCCAACAAGTAACAATGTAAAAAGCGAGAGATATCGGTAATCGATTAATCGATTGTCCTTTCGAGTGTCGCTGATTAATCGATGACGTAATTGATTGATAAAAATCCGTCTTTATCAAAAGTGCTTCGATTAAATGAGGCGTGAAAAATCTCCCTTTATCCCAGCGGGAAATTGCGCGGTTAATATTACCCATGTGCTGCCAAAAAGCGCAGAAAAAATCGATTATTTCGATTTAAATCGATCGGAATATCTTTAAAATTTAAGATAAAAGTGTTGTAGATACGGAAGTAAATAAGATGGAAAACTAAAATAGTACTAAGATTTAGGAGTACAAAATAGATATCGCCATAAGTAACATAAGTATATAGTGTTGTAAGTCAGAAAAGTATCCGGAAAATGACCGAGGCCTTTTTCCGGAAATTCTCCGTATTTTTCGGAAAAAATCAAAAAGTTTTCATTCCATGATTAGTCTAATATATTGTTTACAAATTTAAATAAAGCGGCATTTTCGCCTGATTTTTTCGAATCTAAAAGTAAAACTAAACCTCTAGACTAGTTTAAACTGATTAACAATGTAACACTATTAATGTTTCGTAGTATATTTACTGTTATTAGACAATTTATATCGACAAAAAGTTAAAAAAATTAAAACCCTTAAAAAGTAATTTATGTTTCAATATTTTTTGAAGCAGGCGCTGTTAGTTTTTCCTCATCGTTATTCATGAAATTGACTTTATAAATAATGATACTTGCATTTTAATTTTTGCATCGTTTGCTTATATTTGGGTAAGATTATTTAAGAAAAAACGTTCTTATGACTTTTTAACTGGTCTGTAGTAGACGCTAGATCATAGGCGCAACCTCGGAGAAGCTAGCGCCGTTGCGCCATCTAGACTCGTTTCGGTCGTGAATAGTCTTCTAACGCCAATCATATATCACGAAGAATTACCGTAAATTTAATTTGATTTATGAAGATCCAGAAATTGCAACGACCTGGAGCGTTTACCCGCCAATAATTCATATTTTTCGCGATGGAGATTCTCCCTGGAAAGGTTGTGGCAATCAAACAAATTGACTGACCCAGCGCCGAGCAATTTCCCGCGCTAGTAGTTACGATAAATTTTCTTAGATGGCGTTAGTTGTTTGCTCGAATAATCCTGATGCCTATAGCCATTATGCAAAACTAGCGCGTTTTTTTGCGCGCCTTTGCTTTGGGTATATTACAGGGGTTCAGCCTTTACCGAAAAAAACCGTTTAGGAGGGTATTCTATTAGACAGGTTCAGCTCGCTAAATAGATTTTGAGGGTGCGTCAAGCGCAAGAAAATTTTAGTTTGAAACTATGGTAACTCAAGTAACTTGAAAATAACCTAGATTTATTAAAATGTATTAGTTATGCAACTTTCTGTAAATTCTTGTCATGTCATACGCACATTTGTAATAACACTACCGCCATCTTTAAATTCGTTGTTGAACCACAATTTAGCAGACAATATTTTCTATAATCCGGTGAACGTTGCTAAGTACGTGTAACAGTTCAGCAATAGATCTAGAGATGGCGCCACATTGGCGTCTGCAGTGTGTTAGTCGCCATGACGGAGTTCCTTTCGATTATTTCCCCTCTGTCATTTTACGATTGCAGCGCCGCCAAGTTTGTTCGAAAGGAACTAGAAGTGGGATCGGCACCTTTCACCAAAGTCTTTAATATTGTTCTATAAGTATGTCTTTTTCGGAAATATATTACAGAGGGTCGTTGTCACAAGAAGAAAATCGCCCTCTAGCGGTGCGTAATGAAAGCTACGTGCGACGCAGGATTGAGCGGAAGTGTGTTATAGTGTCTGTTATCTGAGTAGCGCTCAGTAAAATATTACAATTGAAAAATAGGTAGTGTCATACTTCTGGAACAATATTATAGACTTTTGCTAAATTTCAGATTAGACATTTTTGTTTGATTGGTCTAAATAATAAGAACCTTTAAAAGTTTATCTCATTTGAGTTACGATATTTTTGCAATGAAGGTAACGGTTTATCGATGACCCAAGTATCCCCTGTTATCGGTGTTCGTCCACCTGTGTTAAATATTTGGAAGGGCTTACATTGTTGTTTTTAACGCCGCTTAGTGGAAACTGTGGCTGATTTTTCGGTGTAGATTTCCGTTTCGGTAAATATATGTACAAGGGAGATTACGTTCGAGATTAACTCTAGTGTGTGAATCTTTACCAAAGCGACGCTATCGCCATCTATCCGTTTTGCCGACAATCATTAGAAATTTTCAGCCTGAAGGTTAAGAAAGGCAAAATATCTAGTACATTGGGCGGAAAGATACTAGCACGAATTTCCGGTAAATCGGCGGCGGGAATTTCGCATTTCGCCTATTTTCTGATGAATTCTTAAAGGTTCCCACGCGTATTATACTAATCAATTTTAAAACTGTCTATTACGTAAATTTCAAAACGATCAATAAATATTTAATTTAAATTATTATTTTCAAACTTCATTATAGGATAATTTTAGTATTTTGCTCCTAAACATTCATCAAATCGCACGTTTATGTAGGTCAACGTGGTGATCTCGGCATTACCCGTTCTACACTTACCCTGGACTCGCTAAAAGAATTTTTTTTAGGTATGCCTCACTTGAAGTACAAAAATTAAATTATTACAACTGATTTTAAATCTTATCTATGATAATTAATTAATTAACTGTCACTTTGAATTATAACTCAATAGACGGTATTTTCCAAAATTATATAACGCGTGCAAGTAAACTTAGAAATTTTACCGTAAATACGCCACATTCGAAATTCCCGCCGCCGATTTACCGGAAATTGGTGCTAGCATCTTCTTAACCTGCAACTGAGTATAGATGCTGACTTTTTAACGTTTGGCGCCATCTGTAATTTGGTATTAAAATTAAAATCATAATCATTAATTAGGTATAATATTTTTGAATAAAAAATTTAATTATAAGTTATATACGGCCGGGAGTAGTGGCTCACTCCTGTAATCCCAGGCGTCCGGGAGGCAGGGTTTGTGGATGGTCGTGTGAGGACGACTACCAATTCCCCAACGGGTGGTCGGAATACTTCCGCCACGGGTGTCCCCACCCCTGTCCCCACGTATCCCCCCGTTGGCGTGGCCGTTACACATATCTCGCCCTGATTAATCAGATGGTGTTTCGCCGGGCTCGCGGTCTTCTCAGACTCAATCAGCCCTTTCTTCCTTGAATAAAAAAAAAGTTATATACAAGTTGAAGTAAATTCCTTAACTTCTAATAAAATAAAATATTGTCTAATTTCTCCGTAAAAAAAAGATCAGGAATAATATCAAAATATAACCCGGAAAAGCAAGGAAATTTTAACCTAAAAATATTGTGGCAGCCCTGTTATTTATTTAGCCATCTACTTCCTCCATGGTACTGGTAAAGTGGGGATTAAATTGACGACAAATAATGATGTCGCTTCCATGAATAAGTACATTACAATATCAACTCCATCCGAGTTGGCAAAACGTGTTGGGCCACTATTATCCCGGATTTGTATTTTAATCGTTTCACTTAACGTCGTATCGCTGTCGCCATCTGTGGAGCTAAAAAAAGCCCTGAGCCTATTTCTTTGTTTAGCAGTCTAACCTGTTTAAACAACCCTTTAGCTCGCTTTAGTACCGATTAGTACGACTAGATCGCGCTGACTGCGTAAATGCGTGATTTCCCAGCGGCGGTTGAGAATAACACTACTGCCATACGTTACAAAAACGCGTTATCGACCATTTTTGACTTTTTGAGTTTGAATGCTCCTCATACTAATTTTTGGGCGCTGATTCTAAATTTGAAGTCCGTTTTTTTTCTATCTATTCTAGTTCCCGAGATGTGAAAATGCAAAAACGCATTGAAATCGAAAAGTTTCGAAAATACTCCACAGCAACGCATTAACGACCGTCGGAAATTGTCGTTATTAACCAATAAGAGTCTTCATTTCGTATAATTTCGTCTGCTCTAATATCTTCAGCCGCATTTCTAGAGTAACAGTCACAATGGCCGTTACTCAGTATTATTAGACCACATAGAGTTTTAGCCAAATATAGACAAACAAAACGCATTATGTAAAATTTTTATTCTGAGATTTACTTAATTTTGGCGAAAGTCGTTGTCATATTTTGATTGCGGACTAAAAGAAAAACAACTAGTTTTCAGTTACCTAAATTTTATTGTAATTTAATTGTTATTTTTCATAAGAATAACAAAAATCTATTTCTCTCGAAATGACATTTTGGGAGATAATGCGTTTCTGAAACGTAGGGCAGACTATAGAGGCGCTCCTCAAACTCATTGGAAAACAGCAAAAAAGGCATGACCTATTTTAGATATTTCTTTAAGCCGTCGAAAATGTACCGTTAAATAATAAATTTTATTGTTAAAAGACGGTTTAAAATGTCCCGTTTGCCCCAAAAAAACACAAATTCCGAAAGTTCGCAAACCAATTAAACTCGCGAAGCAAAGTTTCGTTTTCAGGATCTTTATTTACCCTACGCAAATAGACGGTACCGAAATTGGCCACTAGTCGTCGAGCGGGCGCTAGCGTCGTTAGTTTTTCTCGCCGGTGTGTATGTGTGTGCGCGCGTGTGTTTGGTGGGATGGAATTGAAATCTTCGCAATTTCGAAGTTCCGTTCCTAAAGGGCCCATTTATTTTCCACGGCGTTATAACTGTCAAATGCGCGCGCGAGTGTTTTCATTGAAGGAAACTGGTGCCCTCCTTTTCACGTTAGCTCGTATCTTACAGCCATCTAGTGGAGAAATTCTTTTCATTTTTCGACTCCCATTTATTTTAGAAATTTTATTTAATTTAGCGGTTACTGTTTGCGTAAGGCAATTTTATAAAAAAAACATATGTTTTAATCAGTAACGAACTCTAGAACCTTATGTTACCAGAAGTTAATAATAACTTTCTTTGAAAAAAAGTATCTGGAAGTATACCTGCGCGCGTTAAATAATTTTGAAAAATACCGTTTATTACATAATAATTTAAAGTGATAATTAATTAATTAACATAGATATGATTTAAAAAAGGTTTTAATAATTTAATTTTAGTACGACAAGTGAGGCATACCTAAAGAAAATACGTTTGGTGAGTTCAGAGTAAGTATAGAACGGGTAATGCCGAGATTACCACGTTGACGTACATCAACGCGCGATTTGATGATTTTTTTGGAGCATAATACTAAAAATACGTTATAATGAAGCTTAAAATGTACATTAATTATTTATTGATCACTATGAAATTTACTCAATAGACATTCGTAAAATGGATTAATATAATACGCGTAAGAATCCAACATAAAAAAGACGAAATTTGAAGTTCCCGTCTCCGATTTGCCGGAAATTCGCGCTAGTATCTTTCCGCCAAATGTACTAGATATTTTGCCTTTCTTAACCTGCTGATTTCTCTAAATGATTTTGGGAAGAAAACATAGTGGAGGGCTAAATTAATCATATTTCAAGTTTCTCAAACTATTACAGAGGGAAAATGACTTACCAATAGGCGCTTAAATAAAACATCTTCCCAGAAATTGCCAAGAAGTAATATTTTCGACAGCCAGGACTCATAAGTTACTATTTATATAGTGCTTGTTGAAATATTAGAAAGCTGGAAACTTTTCTCGAACATAACATCGGTTTTTTTTGCTAAGTCTTAACAGGCCAAAAAAAGTTACCTGGTTAAAAGGAAACACTTGTTGCATACCGTACTGCAAACGTAATACGTTTAGTTCTAAAGGAATTAGTTTTCATCTTTTTCCGAAAGATAATTTTATACGAAATGAATTAACTCTGCCTCCATGATAAGTCTTAAAAATGCCCGGTAATATAAAAATATTCCGTATAATTTTAATTATTTATACCATAAGAGGATGATAATAATAATAATATTATCTTCTTATACTTAGTTTTAGTAACATTATATATTTTACCTTAAAATATATTATCGAAAATTAACATTAGTATGTTCCTTATACACGTGAGCCGATGCATTTATTATCTGACGCAAAATTCTCATGAGGGCAAAAACGCGTCTCCAATTGGCTTAAATATGACTTTTTGGCTAGCCATTCTAATCGTTTAGCCGACCGACCGGAAATAGTTCCTTCCCAGATGAATTTGGAGAGGGGAGTAAAAACCGAGTATCTTTTATTGAAGCGTCCATTATTACATTTTCGTTTCATTTTTACATTTTACATATACACGGTTAAGAAACTTTGATCCTTGATCACAGTGTTCCAGAGACCATAAATTTTAGAATAAATTCCACGAAAGATTATGTGGAAATATTTTTACTGTAACGATTTCCTATAAAACCTGAACGGAAGCACTGCGACCCCTGGAGGCGGAACTAACTTCCGTGAAGGGATATCAAAAATCCGCCGACGCCAATGGATAGTACACCATCAGATTAGTTAATTTGGACTAAATAAACTCATTTTTGGCCATATTCAGATCAGGGTATTTCTCCAAAAACGCGCGAGCTCAAGACAAACATTTGTTTTCGTGTACCCTGCTTTACTTTAAAGCCACAGTCGGCTCAATCATTGCCACCTGTATTATGATAAGACCCTTGTTATTAGAGATGCCAATGAATTTATCCGATTCAGACTTGGAAATAATGATATTGTTTACGGGGGCCCCCGACCCCCCTTAAGTTTATTTTTATTGAGAGCCACTGGCCCAAGCGGGGGGGGGGGGGGGGCATTGGGGGAAAAAATAAAATTAGGTAGGGAAAATAGGAAAATAAAAATTGGTTACGTTACTTACATAACATTTATTAACTTTAAAACAAGCAAGTATATTATAATATCACACATAATCATTTGTAACGCTAGATCCCACTCTCGTATAGGGTAGGAAAACAGAGTTTCAAAAACGGCGTACAAATCATGTTCCAGAAATTTCCGTAAAATGTTTAATAAATATTTTTTAATTAAATTGAGAGCCCCGGTGGCCCGCAACCCCTGTTCGAATGATTTATTTTAAGAGCCCACTGATTTTTATTAAGAGCCATTGGCCCCAAGACTCCCGCTAATTCCAAGTCTGATCCGATTCTCCGAAAAAACGACTTTACTGGAGAACGTGGTGCCATCTATTAATGATAAACGGAAGCTAAATTTCAAAATAGCGAAATGATAACGTCGTTTCCGATTTCGCCTATAAAATACAAGGCTTAGAAGCATTTCAATTAAAAATTACGATTGCTAAAACGCACGTTCCTAGAAAAGGACCAATTGACCATAATTATCTCTCGTTTTGACGACTAGGAAATATGTATTTTCAGAAGTAACTGAACCGAAGTTATTGAAATATCGCTCAGAATTGGAGGGCGTTTCCCTTATGAAAATGATGAGAAAATCGAGTGAAATAAAAGATAATTTCCATCCCCGTCTATTTACGTGATAAATTGCACTTGGGAATTGTTGGTATAGCTATTTATATGTATTAAAAAATGGTTACATAAATCAAAAACGTTTTTTTTTGGCCTAGGAGCACAGAAAATTTCAAATTCGAGGTAAAAATATAACTTCATAAGGAAAACGCCTCCATCATGGGGAGTATAGCAGTCTGATAACTTCGGTTCATTTACTTCTGGTATTTTTATATACACGCTGTAAATATTATACTACGTGTCACATTAGCTTGATAGAAGTTGTCGTTCAAACTTCTAGAGCGCTCTGCTTAACCTCTCCATTATCATCTACTTAAAAATATTTATAGCTGACCTACTGCTTACGAAATTTAATTTCAAAAGCGTATTTTGTCTTGTTCATCTTCTTAATCCGTATATTTGATTTCATCTCAACTGGCTCTCTTTGTGTTTTTGACTGACTTTATCAAAAGCATGTCATGTCCCGAGAGGCCAGCCTTGTACCGAATATTCTAGTCATTTTTTCTTCCCCGCCGCCGCCAACTCAACTCGAACTTCGCGTCTAACGCGATTCCGTTGACTTTATGTCAGATGCTTGTTTATCGTATAACAAACGCGTTGCGCAGTTGCAACGTATAGCCCCTTAGCCATAGTCGTTGCCAGGGCAACTGCGTCCCTGTCTTATGTAAGTCTCTTTTTTCCTTCATCTTTGGCCCGGTTGAGCGTTTCTGTAGAGACAGACTCATTCGGCTAAGCCTCGGATTGTTCGATTTTGACATGCTGGAGTATAATTTCTCCATTGGCCTTTTTTATCCGTTCGCTTGTTTTTGGGATGGGAGCTTTTTATTAACATTATCAGAGATAAAAGGGGTCATTTTTGTGCTCCGAAAAAATCGGGTTAGTTTCCTATCCGCCGCTTCAAGCGCCATCTACATTTGTATCAAATATATATATCGAGAAATAACCGCGTAAACCGTAGAAAGAAGGGTATGCCTCTAACGCAATCTAGTCAAAAGGAGTGGCAACTCTATATACAAAACGGCAAGATAGAAATTCCGACTGCTACTCTATGGGAAAAAGAGCTGGAAAATTCAAGATTATCATCGATTTTAACCTAGTTTTTTTAAACGTTATCGTGCCCTTTAAATTCGAAAAGTGTCTCGTATGGTCCGATATATTATGTATTGTTTTATTTTAAAAAATAGTTAAAACTTCAAAATGAATCCTTTTAAACGTACTTTAGAAATATAATTTAAAGCAACTGTCGGCTCTATCATTGCCACCTGTGTTATGGAAAGGCCCCTGTTATTAGAGATGGCAATTTAATCTATCCGATTATTCGGAAAAAAGCGACTTCAATGGAGAGCGTGGTGCCATCTATGGCCAAGGAAGTTAAATACAAAATAGTCAAATGATAAAGTCGCCAGAGAGCTATCGTAGAGTATTATACTTAAACAACTTATACACTAATTAGAGGACTTTAACCTAAATTATATTTCGTATGTAAAAATATTGCTTATAATGTATGTTATTGACCAATTGACAAACGATCCAATCAACGCGAGGGGTAGCTATAATTATCGCATTTTGGGTCAAAATCTTGTTTTTATGTCGACGATAGTGACATCTGTTGAAAAAAAGAGCTACTTGACGTCGAGCCGACACTTGCTTTAAATGTGTTAAGTTTACGTTTCAACTAATTTAAAAATAAAGTTACAATGCTTAAAGCAACTGTCGGCTCTATCGTTGCCACCTGTATTATAGAAAGGCCCCTGATATTAGAGATGGCAATGAATCTATCCGATTCTTTGGAAAAAAGCTACATTAGTGGAGACCGTGGTGCCATCTATTAATGTCCAATGAAGTTAAATACAAAATAGTAAAATTATAAAGTCGAAAGAGAGCCATTGTAGAGTATTATATTTAAACAACGTATACACTATTTAGAAGACTTTCACCTAAATTATATATCCCATGTAAAAATATTGTTTAAAATTGCTGTAATGTATGTTATTGACCAATTTACAAATGATCCAATCAACGCGAGTGGTAGCTATAACTATCGCATTTTCGGTCAAAATGCGGCTTAAGCATCTTGTTTTGATGTCGACGATAGCGACATCTGTTGAAAAAAGAGTTACTTGACATCGAGCCGACACTTGCTCTAAAATATTTATCATTCTGGCGCTCGGAAGGGAAACTCAAAAATGTTGAATGTCACATTTACCACGCGTTTGGGAGCAGGTCAGCTGATTTGAATGTAGAGTTGCCTATCCATATTTATCTAAAGGAAAACACAAAGAAAGGTTTTACCATTAAAATTAAAACGACATTTGTGTATATTAAAATATTATAAATTCTTTACAACTAGTCTAAACGTATCAAATATAATAAACCAAATATTAAACTGGGTTCGTCGAATAGTAAATTGCCGACTATATAATATAATTGGCGCCAATGTATTTTGAAATAAAACCGAGTACAGGACGACGAAATGCATGGGTTTGGACAATACTATTCACTTCGTACTTTGCAATTGATACGATTTCATTACCTCCACCCTTTTTAATATGGATTTCCTGGGTTAACATCCGGCAAGGGTAAGGTAGCCCACAAAATAATACCAAGAAACTACTCCACGGTAGAACGATAAAGTTGATAAAGTCTCCTTATTGAACGAAATTGGTCCCGCGCCAGCCAGATTTAGTTGTACCTCTATTTATTCCCAACTCAATGGCGTGGACGGTGCCTTTTTGTAAAGATACAATTAACGTAAAGCGGAACCAATGAAGCATAAGGATTAAACTAGTTAATATAATTGTTGGATCAAAGTTGGTTAAGGAAATGAAGATAAAGTCTCAACTGAAAACAGAATACTTCTATCCTAAATATATCAACAGACTATCTTGTACATACGGTAACTAAATAAACCACTGTTGTTATTGTATAACGGTGGTTTTTATGTTTTATTTAGTTCCTTCTATCCTTATCGGTGTTTCGACAATAATTTATTCATGTGGCGCCATCGTTTGAGAAGCCTCATAAATATTTTGTAAACAATCGCGATATAGTTGGGGAATTTGCATAAAACTTAATTCCCTCGTTATCGATAAACCAGGCAATAGTATTAAAATTCAGATATATTCTTATTAAGATGTTCGAACGGCGTAACTAATGAAATATTTAAAAACAGAATATTTAAACAATGCTCAACAAGCTTTTAAGTCACAGAGGGGCGCCGGCTGATTGGCTAATTGACTTTTAGGCGTAAACAGAGCGACGGAGAGAGCACCCTGGGAAATCGGTCACTCGGCGGCTCGAGGAGGCAATAAGTACTCGCCTTCGCGGGCCGACACTAACGGCATCTATCGGCGCCCAGTCGATGTCAGTTTATTGTATTTGAGACTCCTTTAGCTATCCGCTCGTGGCAATCGCTATTCCTTCTTTTAGACTGTTATGGTTCACCTTTATATCTTTCCGTTAGTCCGCCCGCGCGCGGCGCTGCGTTCGTTTTATTTACAAGCTGTGTTTGACGTGGAGCGCCCCCTGGGAGCCGGCGACGTTATTGCGAAAATTTTCGCCGAGAGGGGGCTCGGCTTTCGCGAATCGCCGTTCGTCGAAATAAATCGTGACGCCTAGTGCCGCCCGTTTTTCGTTTTTAGATTCACTGGCACGTTTTCTCGGTTTTCTGGTTTGATTTTTTTTCTTCTTCTTCTCTGAATAGTAAAAGCGGCTATGAAACCTCATCGGATCAAACAAGTTGCGTACCTAAAGTTAGTCAGTTTTACATCTGTCATTTTAGTTTATAGGTGGAATATTAAGATACATTTTGAAAAGATGACACCCATGGCTTTAAAGGAAGTTTGAACTAACGCCAATTATCCCTAGCTCACGTTAAACCTGGAGACCGAATTGTGAAATTCGTTTAAACACCATAAATATGAAACTTCATACGCACTTTAAGGTGTGACGCACGCGGTCATGGCGTTAACGAGAATACTCTATATATATCAGATGGTTTTAATTCTAAAGTCACTTAAAGCAAATGTCAGCTCGACGTGAAGTGGCTCTTTATTCAACAGATGTCGCTAGCGTCGAAATCAAAACAAGATGCTTACGCTACATTTGGCGTTGATTGGCTCGTTTGTAAATTTGACGATAACTTAAATTATAATAATCTTTAATTTAATTTTAACGATATATTTTTATGGAATGTATAATTTAGGCTAAAGTAGTGTATAAGTTGCATAACTTTAATATTCAACGTCTCTACAATGGCTCCCTGACGACTTTATCAATTGTTTATTTCAAATTTTAGCTTCCTTTTCCATAAATAAATGGCACCACGATATCCAGTAAAATCGTTTTTCCGAAGAATCGGATAGATTCACTGCCATCTAAAATAACAACTTAACAAGGGCCTTTTCATGATACAGGTGCACTGGCAATGTTAGACATTTTGCGTATCAAAAAGGCGCCACTTGTGAACACTTTTCCTACGCAACGTCTGGTTTTCGAGGCGTGAAATAAACAAGTTGGCCTCAAGGTAATGTAAAATATCTGGATAAAAAGTATGTTTATACTGTAAAAAATTTAAAAACCACACCATCGCTCCTCAGACTATATTTATCACGCCTCGAAAACAAGTTAGCACGCTAGGATTAATGTTTCATGCGCTTCCATAGGGCCTCCCACTCTATACGAGTGGGTTACTCTGTGGTATTATTTTTAACTGAAATGTTATTAGAATAAAATAGTTTTTATAGTGGGTGGCACTTGGAATACTTATCCTACCGTATCACGTAAAGTAAGATCACTCTGACGGCCTTTAAATTAGCCCAACCTACGAAAGAAAAAATTCCATCAGCGCGCACTCCCCTCTCACGTTGTTGTAGTGTTGTTATTTTTCCGAAAAATAAAATACGGAAAATTTTCCGCAAATCGTAAAAATAAAAAAATTGAAACACAAATTACTTTTTAAGGGTTTTTAATTTTATTTACTTTTTATCGATTTATAATGTCTAATATCACTACAAAACATAAGTGTTACATTATTGATCAGTTTAAAGCTAGTCTAGAGGTTTAGTTTTACTTTCAGATTCGAAAAAGTGAGTCGAAAATGCCGCTTTATTTAAATTTGCAAACAATTTTAGACTACTCACGGAATTAAAACTTTTTTTATTCTTATCGGAAAAATACGGAAAATTTTCCGGGAAAAAAGACCTCGGTCATTTTCCGGAAAATTTTCCGAGGGAATAATTTTCCGACTCAACATAGTGACGTCAAAAAAAACCCGTCAGCCACATCGATACGAAAATCTGCCGCGTTAAGCATTCCAAGTAGAGGTATGGATTCCTTAGGGCGGTGAATGATATGAAAAACCACCAAGGTTCGTCGAGGAAAATATTAGAAAAAAACGCTACTCTTGACTGGAGTGTAAAATGTCCTACACAGGGGTCGATTTCGTCAGCTCTCGCTAGTTGTGGAGAAACACGTCGTCGTGAAACGCAACGCCGCCTCAGGGCGATATTCGTAGCACAGAGCGGACTTTCTTTTGAGCCGATTTGGTATCATTTCCTTCTCGATCGTATCGAGGATAAATAATACTACAACGTCTGATATAATCTCTCAAATCGGCTTTCTTGGCTTACGAACTTACTACCGAGGTGACTTAGAAATGTCCCGATAGAGTTAGATTTCTGACTTGAATTTGTAATTTATACAGATAGATGGCGTTTCTCCGGTGTTGCCTGAAAGCTGACACTAACATAAATTAGACTGTGTTTAAAGTTTTGGAAATCGTCTACTAAACGAAATAAAATATTACGAAATTTTTAGATTGTATGAAATGTGAATAGGCAAATTAAATGCACTTTATTTTTATTTTACTCAGTCAATTTTAAAGCAAGTGTCGAGTCGACGTGAAGTAGCTCTTTCTTTCCACAGATGTCGCCAGCGTCAAAATAAAAACACGATGCTTAAGCCTCATTTTGAACCAAGAGGCGGGACATAAAAGTACTCCTCGCGTTGATTGGCTCGTTTGAAAATTTGGTGATAACTTAAATTATAGCGATTTTTAACAATATGTTTTATAATTTAGGCCATTAAGTAGAGTATAAGTTGTCTAAATATAATACTCTACAATGGTTCTCTGACGACGTTATTGTTTCGCAATTTTGAATTTTAGCTTCCTTTGCCATTAATAGATGGCACCAGGCTCTCCAGTAAAGTCGTTTTCTCAAAGAATTGGATAGACTCATTGCCATCTCTAATAACCAGGGCCTTATCATAATACAGGTGGCAATGATAGAATCGACTGTTGCTCTAACAAGGCTGCCACTTTCCAATTTATTTGATTCCTCTTGCCAAAATTTATATCAACCCTGTTTTTGACTACTGGAAATCAGGGCCTCGATTCTACTCTTAATGATTATGGGAGTAGAATTGCGGTCCTGCGCTGCCATACATTTTTGGGGATTAACAAATAAATTAGAACGATTTAATCGTGGCAGCCTTGTTAAAATAGTTTTTGCTTCAGCTTAAAAACCGCCGCTTGAGGGAAATAGGAAATTTGTAAAATTTACTAATTTCTAGAGATAAAATTTTTTACTTGGAAAATAGTTTTGGTCGCTAGTGGCTAGAGCAATTTAGCCTTTTTAGTTTACATAGAGTCATACACGTAGCGGCCAAGGTGAGAAGCTCTCTTAATTGCTAGGTGAAAATGTTAATCGAAAAGATTAATTTTGTTGATTGGAAAATATAGTACATAATCCGCGAATAAACCGTTTATTACCTTTATTTCACCTCTATGAAATTAAATCTTTTGAAAAGTTCCCATCACGTACACCTAACGCCTTCTACGTGAAAAATCGAAACTAATATCGAATAGGTTCTTTAGGCCTGTATTCAGTGTTTCGGCCAGAAAAGCCAAATCTCTAGAGCGAAAGAAAAACTTGCTTGCAGTCAGCTCCCCACGGATTTTAATTGCGTCGTTGCCTCGCACGATGGCGCTGCGAGCATTTCCTTCTCGATCTCTTCGGCAACTGAATTCCCACGTTAGACTGACTCTGGATCTAGACACTGTTGAACACGGCAATTTTGACGCAGCCCTAGTAGGTTGGCGAGGTCGACTCCGCGCTTGGAACCCCGTCTGCATACCAATCTCACCTGTACATGGGGAAGGGGGCCTAATTCAATCAACTCATCCTCCACCACTCCTAACTTGTAGTCGGGTGTACTTCACGAACTTCCAAGGCTAAAGGTTACGAAAAATACTGTGTCTGGAATTTTGTGTTTCTTTTCAACCTACTACTATTGCCATCTATCCTCACGTTTCGAAAATGCAAAAGTTTCTTATAGTTTAAATTTTGATCGGGAAATGGCTCTGATGTTAGTTGATCGTTTGTATTGAGTTTTTCCAAAATGTACGACAAGGCTTAACACGGCTTGTTTATTCACAATTTATGAGTCTCGGACGAAAATCCCAGACGCTTAATTAATAATAATGAGACTCTGTTGGTGGGGTTTCGTCTGATAAATTTCATTTTCAAGGCTTGTAGTACCTGTTGTTGTAAAGGAAACCACACCAGGAAAAGAGTTTACAATTTTCGGTGAAAGATGGCTCTGTAATCGGTTGAAGCTTAAGATTTGATAATTACCGTAGAAAATGAATTACAAATAAGAGATTCGTCTGCTAATGTCAAACCGAGATTGAAATTATTTAATTTTTTTTTACCATAGATGTCGCATTTTTGCCAAATAGCCTTTTCATTCTACTTAGAGCCACGTAGTGGCCGACGCGTGAAGTTCCGAAACTGCTAATGTTACCCCTAGACTGAAAATATCTTAACTTATAGGGTTGGCCGCTCCATGGCTCTATGTAGACCGAAAAGGTTAATTATGGCCGGTAGAAATATTTAAATGCACGCGCTTGCCCCTTGAGCGGATTTTCAACTAAGAGCGAAGTTTTCAACTGTGGTGTTTACAAAATGCCCTTCAAAGTCAAATAGAGAGTTTGTACTATTGGGGCTGGACATAAATCCAAAGCTGTTGTCAAAGTTCTGGTAAGTCACTCGGTGAGGAGTTTATGGAAATATGTATTTGCATATAATATCTGTCATCTATTGAGCTCTGACGGTCTTATGAAGTGATGGGCATTTTTGTTAAGCAGCGGCTCGCGCTCGCATGTTTTTGAGCGGTGAAATTGGCCCTCCATTATTTTCGTTCTTTTTTGAGAGGTGTAATTTTCCTTCGTTTGTTTACGCTCTATTTTGAGCGGTCAATTTCCGTTCCGTTATTTTCACTCTTTTTTGAGCAGTGAAATTTGTATTCTCCTCTTCTAGCTTTATTGTGAGCGGTTAAATTTTTGCTCATCTCTTTTCGTTTTTTGAGCTGGGAAACTTTCGCTCATCTCTTCGTTTTTTGAGCTGGGAAATTTTCGCTCATCTCTTTTCGTTTTTTGAGCTGTGAAATTCTCGCTTATCTCATTTCGTTTTTTGAGCTGTTAAATGTTCGCTCATCTCTTTTCGTTTTTTGAGCTGTGAAATTCTCGCTTCTCTCATTTCGTTTTTTGAGCTGTTAAATGTTCGCTCATCTCTTTTCGTTTTTTGAGCTGTGAAATTCTCGCTTATCTCATTTCGTTTTTTGAGCTGTTAAATGTTCGCTCATCTCTTTTCGTTTTTTGAGCTGTGAAATTCTCGCTTATCTCATTTCGTTTTTTGAGCTGTTAAATGTTCGCTCATCTCTTTTCGTTTTTTGAGCTGTGAAATTCTCGCTTATCTCATTTCGTTTTTTGAGCTGTTAAATGTTCGCTCATCTCTTTTCGTTTTTTGAGCTGTGAAATTCTCGCTTCTCTCATTTCGTTTTTTGAGCTGGGAAATTTTTGCTCATTCCTTTTCGTATTTTGAGCTGTGAAATTTCGCTTATCTCTTTTCGTTTTTTGAGCTGTTAAATTTTTGCTCATTCCTTTTCGTTTTTTTTTGTGGTGAAATTTCGCCTATCTCTTTCCGTTTTTTGAGCTGTTAAATTTTTGCTCATTCCTTTTCGTTTTTTCAGCTGTTAAATTTTTGCTCATTCCTTTTCGTTTTTTGAGCTGTTAAATTTCTGCTCATTCCTTTTCGTTTTTTAGCTGTTAAAATTTTGCTCATTCCTTTTCGTTTTTTGAGCTGTTAAATTCTCGCTTCTCTCATTTCGTTTTTTGAGCTGTGAAATTCTCGCTTATCTCATTTCGTTTTTTGAGCTGTGAAATTCTCGCTTCTCTCATTTCGTTTTTTGAGCTGTGAAATTCTCGCTTATCTCATTTCGTTTTTTGAGCTGTGAAATTCTCGCTTCTCTCATTTCGTTTTTTGAGCTGTGAAATTCTCGCTTCTCTCATTTCGTTTTTTGAGCTGTGAAATTCTCGCTTATCTCATTTCGTTTTTTGAGCTGTTAAATGTTCGCTCATCTCTTTTCGTTTTTTGAGCTGTGAAATTCTCGCTTCTCTCATTTCGTTTTTTGAGCTGTTAAATGTTCGCTCATCTCTTTTCGTTTTTTGAGCTGTGAAATTCTCGCTTCTCTCATTTCGTTTTTTGAGCTGTTAAATGTTCGCTCATCTCATTTCGTTTTTTGAGCTGTGAAATTCTCGCTTCTCTCATTTCGTTTTTTGAGCTGTGAAATTCTCGCTTCTCTCATTTCGTTTTTTGAGCTGTGAAATTCTCGCTTATCTCATTTCGTTTTTTGAGCTGTTAAATGTTCGCTCATCTCTTTTCGTTTTTTGAGCTGTGAAATTCTCGCTTCTCTCATTTCGTTTTTTGAGCTGTTAAATGTTCGCTCATCTCTTTTCGTTTTTTGAGCTGTGAAATTCTCGCTTCTCTCATTTCGTTTTTTGAGCTGGGAAATTTTTGCTCATTCCTTTTCGTATTTTGAGCTGTGAAATTTCGCTTATCTCTTTTCGTTTTTTGAGCTGTTAAATTTTTGCTCATTCCTTTTCGTTTTTTTTGTGGTGAAATTTCGCCTATCTCTTTCCGTTTTTTGAGCTGTTAAATTTTTGCTCATTCCTTTTCGTTTTTTCAGCTGTTAAATTTTTGCTCATTCCTTTTCGTTTTTTGAGCTGTTAAATTTCTGCTCATTCCTTTTCGTTTTTTAGCTGTTAAAATTTTGCTCATTCCTTTTCGTTTTTTGAGCTGTTAAATTTTTGCTCATTTCTTTTCGCTCGTTTTTGAGTTGTTTTTGAGAGGAGCGCGCCCATCACTGGTCTTTTAGATAGACACCCGTCCCGGCTGGCTTTAATTAATTTCGCCTACCAACGAATTCGCTGTAAATTGGAAAACCCTAGGGAACTAGCGCCGTCTTTCGGATAAAATAGTTTTAGCAATGCTACCAGCCGTCTTCCAAGAAATTGTCTGAGTTGACTTTGGAGCGGTTCTTTCGGCTTCCACGCCGTGGGAACATCTTCCTAGTTCTCAACTTTCTTTCCTTCGTTTTTCAACAACAAGATTGGGCATTTAAATATTTTATCAAACTTTCCAACCATTTTTTATCGCTTGGCCCCCCGCCAGTTAAAAGCAATTTGTTCTAAAAATGCAAAAAAGGTCCAAACTAAGCCTCGCTTTATCTTGCGGAGTTTAAATTTAATTACTAAGCCTTGGCAGCGTGACTCTGTAACAGCGGCGGTGACTGCGGGTGCCTAGCTGTCTTTCTAGCCGCTCTCAGTTCCTCTAATACTAATAGTAATAAATAAAAACCAAACAAAGGGGACTTTGGGGTTCCCAGGCGACCATTAAAAGAAAAGCTCGGGGCCTTTCTTGGTTAGAAAGGAGACGGGAAAAAGAAAACGTCCTTTCTTGAGTGTAAGAAAAACAGCGCGGGAACTTTCCCGCCAAAAAACAATGGACGCGAAAATGAGCGCTCATTAGTCTTTGGAGTGGACCAATTTTCTCGTTCTTTCTTTCCGGGGCGCGCTCGCAACGCCCTCTTTCCTCTCTCTGTAACTTCTACCCTTCCCCGTAGATCCTTTCTTCTACAAATCTACTGTTTTCTGATCACCTTAAATACGTTGGTTGTGGCTGTTCATGCTACGCCCGTCTTAGTCCGTCTTTTAACTTACGTTCGTGTAAGTTTCAGTACCTTACTGCTAAAATTGGCTAACTCCAAAACTAATTTTTGAGTAATAATTAGGTAATTTTAACTCGCATTTCCAATAGAATCAATTGTATTAAAATTGGCAGTCTAGCACAGACAAAACTGGTAGTCTAGCATAAACAAAACTGGCAGCCCAGCACAGACCAAACTGGAAGTCTAGCACAGACAAAACTGGAAGTCTAGCATTGACAAAACTGGCAGTCTAGCACTGACAAAACTGGCAGTCTAACACAGACTAAAATGGCAGTCTAACTCTGACAAAACTGGCAGACCTGCTATTTTGGAATAATTCTAAAGGAAATCTAATATCGTTTTTCATTGACCTGCTCCGATAAAATTATAAACTCCCACCTGGATCAGAAATGTTTACGCGTGGCGTCATAGTTAATGCTAAAGCGATTTCCCAACGAGAAACACTATTTGGAAGAGCAGTATTTCGGGCAATTTTGGGCAAAAAATTTAAATAATTTCCTGGTTCCCCTATCTTGTGAGGATTCACTTCCCCTACGTTATAACGCCGTCTGCTCCGTCGCCTTGCCTTAATCTTGCGTGAGTTTGGGGAGAAGAGGATAACTTTGATCACGCGCTGTTCGCGCTACAGCGGCCAGCCCAATCGCCTTATTTTCATGAACAAGGATTTTCCCGCTAGGTGAATATTGGCGCTCCAACCTCACAGATTTTTTATATTGGCTTCAATGCAAAACGGGTGTTATTAACGCGTCTTATACGCTTAATTTAAAATATCACATATATATCGGCAAGTTTTGAAATTAAATGGTAATAACACATTAATATTTACAAGTTTTATCCAAGGAAATTGCGTGAAAATTACAATAATACAATTTTAATATGATGATATGAAAATGTTTGAATTCCCCGCTTTTGGTCTGTATAAAAAAACTATTCTAAACAAAATATTCCGCTAGGGGCGCTTCACTCATACAGATATCTTTGGCGCGTGATAAAAGTTGGCCGTGACTGAACCGACGTAGGGAAAGTTAGAGGAACCTGGAATTTTCTAATTCAAAGTTTACAATAACAATTAACTGTAACTTCAACATTAATTTCAAATGTTCTATTATTTTTTTCTAAATATCCAAGAACCATTTGGCGTCAAAACAGAGTTACAATATGTTTGCTTTAGGCTAGCGATATTTGATACAGATAGCCCTGGTTTTATCGCTAAGCCTAATGAACTTAACCCCGCCCTGTTTCGTTAATACGAAAACGCCATCTGTTAGCAAAGAGAAAAATTAGGGCAAATGCCACTTCCCCGCTAACGAACAACGTTGCGAGATAAACGGATAAACAACAAAGATGAAACTCGGGCTTTTTTTCTTTGTTCCAAAAGAAGGCTTAAGCTAGGACTAGTAAAAACGTATTGGATGTTTTTACCACTCCTAGACGCAATCTTCGATGAGTCAACAATGTATAGTTTTGACGCATTAAGCAAGCAGCAATCAAAGCAATCAAAGTTAACCGAGGCTTAGCTTGGAATTAATTAATATGGTGCAAAAAATACAAGCCATGTGACACTAGCGACATCTTGTTAAAGTTTGAATTCTTTTCGCGACTGTTTGTAATCCGGGAAATGATGGTCGATTTAAAATAAAGCGCCCTCTTTCTTCAAAGACATCAACTTATCCGCTAAATTTTGATGGGGGGAGCGTGTTTTCTTTCCAAACGGGGATTCGCTAATAATTTTCTCCTTTTCAATTTTTTGAAATTTGGTCCCCAGCTCCCTCGTGACCAAATTAGCGAGTCTCCCAATTAAAAATACAGATGGACTAATTAATGACTTAAACATTTTAAATTGTTTTTTCTTGTCTTCTTCTAAATTTCGGACTAATTATTGTAATTTAAGCGATAATAGAACGACCCCTCTAAGTGAATTTTAATGATCACGTATTCCACTGACTCTTTTTATTAATATTTTTTATCTGCTTTAATTAAAGTCTAAAGCCCCATTTTCATGCTCGCTGGTAGCGGGTAGAAATCGACAAAATCCGCTTCAGCTATACACTTTTTCACTTTCCGCGTCGATCTGTTTCAAACAGATATTTTAGCTTTATTTTCACGCTTGCGAGTGGCGGAAGCGAATTTTGACGATTTTTATCCGCTACCAGCGAGCATGAAAATGGGGCTTTATGCTTGTTTTCCACTGGCGCGCGCAACGACGCGTTTCTCAGCTTTGAAACGTTCAAACGTTTTTACGCGCGTAAATAAAATAACATTATGACGCGCGCTAGTGGAAAACAAGCTTTAGGCTTAACATGTAAGCCTATCGACTTCGTGTCTAGTTTTTTATCTAATTTTAAAGCTGCGATAAAGTCTACTCGTTTTATTCATTTCCAAAGCCTCTCAAAATTGAAGAAGCAGAAATAAATATTAACTTAATACCTAATCCAGTTGGTGGTTTCTTTTCGCCTGTTCTCGGACTAAAAGTGTACTCTTTTTTTACCCTAAAACGTTTTATTCGCCTGTTCCGGGGATGAGAATTACTCCGGCCCATTAACTATTCGCTTGTTCGGGAGTATTAGGGCTACTCTTTTTACTCCTTCTGAAAAGCTAGGAGCAACAAACATGTCAAACACAGAACCCCATACAAGGAGAACGCAACCCGCCAAAAGTCGAGCATTTTCTTGTGTACAATTTTCCGCCTTTTCCGTAAAACGTTCAGCGTAAAGGTTCGTCCAATGAAATTTGTACACAACAGTGTGTTAGCGTGTTTAAAGGCTAACTGCGTTCTCCTTGTGTTTGTTGCTCCTAGCTGAAAAGGAGGTGTAAAGTAGTAAATCGGATTTGGTCGTCTGCTAGCCAGAATTTATCCACTAAAAAGGCCACAGTCAGTCATTTTGTTTGAGCGTTTTTACTCCGACTCAAACTAATCGCCCCCACAGAATAATAAGCAGCTAGGCTAATACCCAAGGCACCACCTTAGGCCTAAGTCATCAAGCGACTTTTGAAGCCATTAATTCGGGTGGCCGGGTTACAATGCGTAGGAGGGTGGTGGCAAGCCCTGCATGCCACGTGAACGAGCCAACAGCTCCCTACACTAACTATTACCTTTAACCTCTACAAGTTTTTATGGAAGAGGAAACCGAAGAGCTCGGTGAGGAGAGAACTTGCAGAATCGGAGTAAAATGACGTCATAGCCTTACTCTTCTTACCCTACTCCGAAATCCCGGAACAAGCGAAACTAAACCACCTATTATCGACCTGATGAAGCTGTTCACAAATACGCCGCAAACGAGCTTTGGCGTCGTATGTAACTTCCAGGTAACCCCAGTGCTTTTCTTTTACGAACCATGACCAAGCTGACCTCAGTGATGAATCTCCATCGCCAGCTAATTTTAGTTCGATACCAAGGCCTATGGAAAATTAAAACTCTTCCAAAAGAAAAATAAAGCTTACTAAGAAAAAATTATGTCAAATTATTGAATCGGAATATGTAATTGACTAATTAAAACACTCATTTCTAATCGAAAGGTACTTATTTTGAAAATCGAGATGAAAAACGCGTTTTACTAGTAGTATTAATCTGGTAGTCGTATCTGAAAACTAGGAGAAATAAACTATTAGCTCAGTAGTGTTTTATCTACGTAAACGAAGTTTTTAGAGACCCTAGTTTGATGTTGGGAATGTAGATGTCGCTAAGTAACGATTTCTATGAAGAAAAAGCTAACTAAGTTTGGTTTCTAGTTGCTTTTGAAACTCAACTATTTTCGCCTTCAGCCTCCGTTTCCGCCTCCGACGCAGCTGTCGTCTAGCGGCGAGTAATTGTATTAGATGGAGAAAGCAACGTGGACCACAGCGACTCTTGACGCGTTAATGACATTTCACTTATAAATATGAGAGGCGCAGTAATCCGCTCCGTCCACGACCGGAGCGGACCTGTTCTCATTCTCTGCGTCCATTTCCGCCCGATCACTTCCGATCGGGCGGAAGTAGTTATTTTCTTGGCCCAACTTCTGTAACGTCGCCTTTCTGGTAGTTGTTTGTCATCGTCAGAGGGAACGCTGTCATCGCTAGATTAATAAATGACTTCATCGAAGTACCGCGTTAATGGCACAAATGACCTTCTTTTATAGAAGACGTAGCCAATGGCGGATTAATTGACCTTCAGGTTCTATACTCAGTTGCAGCTAAGAGCAACAAACACAAGGAGAACGCGGCTAGCCTTTAAACACGCTAAGGCAGTGTTGTGTACAAATTTCATTGGACGAGCCTTTACCCTGAACGTTTTACGGGCGGGGGAAAACATTTTCCGAATTTTCCCCTTCCGACGGCAGTCTAACCAATGAAAACTGTACACAAGAAAATGCGCGATTTTTGACGGGTTGGGGTCTCCTTGTGTGGGGTGCGGTGTTTGTTGCTCCTAGGTTGCAGCTTGGACGAATAATTACTGGACCCGAAACTAAATGGCGCGTTTGGTGCTTTTACGGCAGCGCTGTAGTGTCAAATATTGGAAAGATTTCTATCCAAATATTAAAGCAAGTGTCGGCTCTATGTCAAGTAGCTCTTTTTTCAACAGATGTCGCTATCGTCGACATCAAAACAAGATAGTTAAGCTACATTTTGACCGAAAATGCGATAATTATAGCTACCCATCGCGTTGATTGGACCGTTTGTAAATTGGTCAATAACATACAATAAAGCAATTATAAACAATATTTTTAAATGGGATATATAATTTAGGTTAAAGTCCTCTAAATAGTGTATAAGTTGTTTATATATAATACTCTACAATGGCTCTCTGACGACTTTATCATTTGGCTATGTTGTATTTAACTTCCTTGGCCATAGATGGCACCACGCTCTCCATTGAAGTCGCTTTTTTCCGAATAATCGGATAGATTCATTGCCATCTCTAATAACAGGGGCCTTTCCAAAATACAGGTGGCAACGATAGAGTCGACAGTTGCTTTAAACACGTGACCAATATTAGCGGACGACGTTAGGCTTAGCTTTCTTAGCTAGTCACTGTCGTCACAGCTTACACCTTTATTTCCAATTTGACTAGGCATTTTTAAATTTATAATCTATTTAAACCTTAAAAACATTAAAGTTAACTTCCTATTTAAATTAATTAAATCATTACCCTTTCATTTTTATTGCAATACCATTATTACTGAAAATTCTAAACCCTATTTAAAATTCCAAAAGCCTCACTTCTATTAAAAACTGCAGAGCTGACGAGGGAATGCAGGTCATCTGACATTTTTACGCACGTGTTTTGTATTTGCCTATTTGGATAGAAATATTTCGCGATTTTCTCGGTAGGAGCGCTGACGTGTAATTATTTAAAATTTCTATTTGTGGTCTGAAATATTCGAGGTTAAAGGGAATATAACCTCAGGTATTTGGCGTGGAGCACCAACATTTGCAGCTCTCGCCGCTTCTGCCTTTGGCTTTAGAAATGTTTGGCGCCACTGTGCAGGGGAATTTGTAAAATTGAAGGGGTCTTCCATAAAGAGTGCTTTTGCAGGTTATATTCCCTTTAAAGTTTCTGACACGAGAATATAATAAAACTAACGACCGCCCGAATAAAACGTTGGGACGTCAATCATCGCTCTTGGAATAAGTACATAAATTCAACGAGATTTGGTGCATATATTATGCTGATTTACTTACTTCGATAGGATAGGCATTATCCCTAAGTATAAATTAATTCAATCTTGGCTATAGCGTAAGGTTAAAAGCTGTTTAGACCTCTAAAGAATATTTTCAGTAGAAAACATTTTTTCTTCTCTTATTTCAAATAAACATTAAAGTACAGTCGGCTCAATCATTGCCACCTGTATTATAATCTTGCTATTAGAGATGGCAATGATTCTTCGGAAAAACGACTTTACTGGAAAGCGTGGTGCCATCTATTAATGGCAAAGGAAACTAAAACTCAAAATTGCGAAACAATAACGTCGTCAGATATCCATTGTAGAGTATAATTAGACAACTTATATTCTACATAGTGGACTTTAACCTAAACTATATATATATATAAATTATATTGTTAAAAATTATAATAATTTAAGTTATCACCAAATTTACAAACGAGCCAATCAACGCGAGGGGTACTTTTATGTCCCGCCTTTTGGGTCAAAATGTAGCGTAAGCATCTTGTTTTGATTTCGACGCTAACGACATCTGTTGAATAATGAGCCACTTCACGTCGAGCCGACACTTGCTTTCAAGGGAATATAACCTCAGGCCGGGAGTAGTGGCGTACTCCTGTAATCCCAAACGTTTGGGAGTCAGAGTTTGTGGATGGCCGTGTGAGGATGACCACTAATCCCCCAACGGGTCGTCGGAATACTTCCGCCACGGGTATCCCCACCCCTGTCCCCACGTATCCCCCCGTTGGCGTGGCCTTTACACATATCTCGCACCTGTTTAATCAAATGGACGAGCGGACTGAATTGACCCACACGTTACAATCCCGAATAAAATATATATATATATATATATAACCTCAGGTATTTTTTGTGGAACACCAACGTTCTCAGCTCTGACCGAATAATATACTCTTGATTTATCACATTTTAATTAATCAAATGAAAATAAATACGTCTGATATACTTCTGATAATATACAAATATATAATGGTCAGAACTGTTAATTTTCCAGAAAAATTAAATGTGAAAAAATAAAAAAATGGCATACATTACTTTTTAAGGGTTTTTATGCTAGACTAGTCGCGAGGTTTAGTTTTACTTTTGGATTCGACAAAATGAGTCGGAAATAACGTCCGACTTAGAACTATATATAACCATCTTATTGGCTAGAAATATCTACGACATTATCCACCGAACGTGATAGGAAGATAAATCAACATAATGGCTTTTACATTGGGAAAAACGGATGATAAATCAGCGTTTACGTCCGATACATCGAAGGGTTGAGTACTACCAGAAGTCGATAATAGTAATACATTCGTGCACTTTCTTTTCTGTTCCGTCTCCTTTTTTCTTCACGAGAAGGCGATTTTGTTTTACTGTGAAGACGTCATTCTTTAAAGCAAGTGTCGGTTCGACCTGAAGTAGCTCTTTTTCAACAGATGTCGCTAGCCTCGAAATCAAAACAAGATGCTAACACTACATTTTTACCCAAAAGGCGGGACATAAAAGTACCCCTCGCATTGATTGGCTTGTTTGTAAATTTGACGATAGCTTCAATTATAGTAATTATTAACAATATATTTTATATGGGATATATAATTTAGATTGCAGTCCACTAACATAAGTCGTCTAATTATAATACTCTACAATGGTTCTCTGACGACGTTATTGTTTCGCTATTTTGAATATTAGCTTCCATTTCCATAAATAGATGGCACCACGCTCTCCAGTAAAATCGTTTCTTCGAAGAATCGGATAGATTCATTGCCATCTCTAATAACTAAGTCCTTATCATAATACAGGTGGCAATGATAGAGCCGACTGTTGCTTTAAATATCTTTCGGTGCAATAATGCCCAACGAGACACACTTATGAAATAAAATCATAGACTTACGGCACTACACATTATCAATTTTTCCTCCGTTTTCGATATCTTTTTACTTGCGAAGAAACGTTACGCTTTTACGATCTAGATGGATAGTTCTATTAAAAACCAAAGTTTAAATAGGCGATAAAACAAATTCCAACGGTTTCAGAAGAGTTTTTGGTGTTGGGGGTAGGAAATAGAGGAAATATAAATTATTTCGTGACGGCATGGTTGCCAACTTTACCTCTTCGTCACTAAGGTCATTTTTCCAGTTTTTCACGTTTATGATGATTTATTTAGTTTGTAATAAGTATTTTGTCAAGAAATTATTTAATTACATAGATGGCACCACGTGTTCCGTGTGGCATCGTAATTTTCGTCCACCATAAATATTGGTTTCTCGACCACAGGCAAACACGGTCTCCAATATCAACCAATCCGAGGTTCCCTCTTTAGATAGCGTTCAGTTTTGAAGCAACAGCGACGATTAAATATGTGACCCCCATTTCATTTACTTAATTTAAAAACATCGTAACTTAAGCTACGTTAAAGTTAGAATTACGTTTTTTTAAACTTAGTTGTAGATTTGTTTTAACGTCCAAGGCACCACCTTAGGCCTAAGTCATCAAGCGGATTTAAAGCCATTAATTCAGGTGGCCGGGTTACAATACGTAGGAGGGTGGTGGCAAGCCCTCATGCCACGCGAGCCAACAGCTCCCTACACTAACTATTGCCGTTAACCTCAACAAGTTTTTATGGAAGGGTAAACCAAAGAGCTCGGGGGAGACCACTTAAACCAGTGGGGAGAGAACTTGCAACGCAGAAGGAGTTATTACGAGTTTTCATCCAGTGCCACAAGTTAGAATCGAACCTGGTTCCTCTAGCCACGTGGCGAAAGTGCTAACCACTCCGCCACCCCACCTCTAATATTGTTACATAAGTGTGATACTTCCTATTCTTCAAATACAAATGTTTCACTGAGAGCTATTCACAAGACAGACTGCATTACGAACTTCGTCACCGTTTTACGTCCGCTTGCTAACGCGTCACACGTAGCCTTTGACAGCCCCTCGATAGGGGGAGATTTTCTTCTTGTGATGACGTTATTCCGTTACTAGCGCTCAGTAAAATATTCCCCAAAGTGAGAAACTTCTGGAACAATATTATAGACTTATGGTTATGGACAACGAATAAAAACAAAACGCGATACAAAATAACGTGGGCAAAACACCGTTAAAATTAAGTTAAAAAGCGAAAACCCACAATTTATATGTGGTGTCGCTAGATGGCGACTTAGTCAACGCGACTTCACATTTTTTGTTTTTCCGTTGCAGGCTGATTGTTTTGACGGTGATTCTAAGTATCGTGGACTTCGGGCAATGGTCGCAATGCATCCTGGACTTACACGAGCACGTGATCGGCTACATCGTCATCCTGACGGGCTGCATCATCGTGGAAGGCTTCATTTCCTGGGTCAGCATGCGAGGCACCATCCTTTACACCGCCCCCAGAGCATCTATGCAATATCTCCTCTACGTCAGACTAGGTATGTTCAGTGTTGCCAAAAAAGAACATATTTTTACCGCATAAAAGTCTGGGGCAGTGATAGATATTTTCAGTGTTACCAAAATTATTTTTTTCGTAGTAGGTAATATGGGGAAATGTGGACAATAGAGGATAATATGGGGAAATGTGGACAATAGAGGATAATATGGGGAAATGTGGACAATAGAGGATAATATGGGAAAATGTGGACAATAGAGGATAATATGGCGAAATGTGGACAATAGAGGATAATATGGGGAAACGTGGACAATAGAGGATAATATGGGGAAATGTGGACAATAGAGGATAATATGGGGGAATGTGGACAATAGAGGATAATATGGGGAAATGTGGACAATAGAGGATAATATGGGAAAATGTGGACAATAGAGGATAATATGGCGAAATGTGGACAATAGAGGATAATATGGGGAAACGTGGACAATAGAGGATAATATGGGGAAATGTGGACAATAGAGGATAATATGGGGGAATGTGGACATTAGAGGATAATATGGGGAAACGTGGACAATAGAGGATAATATGGGGAAATGTGGACAATAGAGGATAATATGGGGAAATGTGGACAATAGAGGATAATATGGGGAAATGTGGACAATAGAGGATAATATGGGGAAATGTGGACAATAGAGGATAATATGGGGAAATGTGAACAATAGAGGATAATATGGGGAAATGTGGACAATAGAGGATAATATGGGGAAATGTGGACAATAGAGGATAATATGGGGAAATGTGGACAATAGAGGATAATATGGGGAAATGTGGACAATAGAGGATAATATGGGGAAATGTGGACAATAGAGGATAATATGGGGAAATGTGGACAATAGAGGATAATTTAGGAAAAGTGAACAATATTTAACATGGGGGAAATGGGGTCATAAGAAGATAACATAGGTAGAAGTAGACAATAGCGGCTTATAATGGTAAAATGGTATCAAATCGAGGGTAACATGTATAGGTCTACATTACGCCCGTCTTTGAAAAAAATCGGAAATACACACCACGGGTACTCTCCTTGTTAGTGGACTTTAACCTAAAACATATTTTAATATAAACATATTGTTAAAAATTAATAGAACTTAAGTTATTGTCAAATTTAAAAACGAGCCAATCAACTCGAGGGGTACTTTTTTGTCCCGCTTTTTGGGTCAAAATGTAGCTTAAGCATCTTGTTTTAATTTGGACGCTAGCGACATCTGTCGAATAAAAGAGCAACTTCACATTTGCTTTAATCGCTTCTTGTTTCTTAGGCATTCTGTTGGTGGAACTGGCCTGGCTGATCGTCGGGGTGGTGTGGATAAGCCGGCACTACAACACTTGTCCACTCGGCGTCGCCAAGAAAGCCGTCCTGGGAATCATCGTGTGTAACTGGTGCGTGCTGCTGAGCGTGATGGTGACGGTGTGGTGCACCTTCGACGCGGCCGGACGCACGTGGGTCAAGATGAAGCGGTACCAACGCTCTTTGCGCGAGGGCAAAGGCAAGTTCCGATACCGGCGCTCGGGCAACAGCCACCGCAACTGGCGCCATCGCAAAGCCGTCCGAGAATACCAAGACAGTTGGAACAAACGCTGCAAGCTCCTCTTCTGCTGCATGGGCAGGTCCGACCGCAATCGGGTATAACACACCTTCATTTTCTCCTTTTGACACTCAGTCTCTCAATCGGACCATTCAGACCATGCAATTTTATTGGCGCTAAATAAGTGTTTAATATTGTTACATAAGTGTGACACTTCCTATTCTCATGGTTTAAAAAATCCGTTTTTTTTTAAGAAACTCAGACCCATCGGGTGTTTTTGGATTTTATTAAAATTTAGGCTGACAAGTTAACATTACAAAAATCGACGTATTTCGACTCGGGGAACACTTTTCTAATTGGAACCAACTTTCTAACACTTACGGTTTTCGAGATAGTTTTTGGATGACCTTGAAGACATGGTTCAAGGTCATCGAGGTTATCATTCTTCTTTAGCCCCCTGCACGTGCTACGTAACATAAAAATTTCAAATTCCTAGAGAAAACAGTTTCTGAGATATTCGCCCTGGATCGTGTTTTAGTGGACACCCTGTATAGCGTTTTCCATTTGATAGCTCGAGATTCGCTCCGAATCTGTATCTGACGTCAAAGATCTCGATCCAATCGACTAGAGTAAGACCGCAAATGGAACATTCACGTGCTATGTTGTTTTTCGTCTGCTAGTAATTTCAATTTTCGCGTCTTGGTCTGCCATTTTGCAAAAAAATCTAAAAGGAACACGCGAAAATTTGCTCTGATCTCGATCTCGATCCGTTGATCTGTCGAAATCGGCAGATCGGCTTTGGGCGATCTCGGAGCACCCTTGAGCGGGAAATGGAACGCACGAATCTTGATCGGGGCAGATCCGAGCACGCAAATGGAACGTAAAATGTTCATCAGAGCGATCTAGAGCGCTTGAGTCAAATGGAAAACGCTATTAGATTCTTGGTTTAAACTAAATGGTCTGTCAAAATTATTTATGTCTGCTATTTCGATAATAGCAATATTATAAAGTAAGCAGATGACGGGTCAAATGTTTCAGAGTTTGGTGTGCAAAAATATTAGCCTTTGAAAGTTGTATAGTCTGAACGCCTCTTCAGCCTTCAATTTTATTACTTAAGTTATAGCACAAGTAACATAATACCTATAAGTATGACAAATAGCCTAGATTATCACCGACCTGATTTTCACTGTTAGAGTGCAATCCAGGTTTCGTTCAGCACAGAGCCCCCTAGTGTTTAAAATATTCCCCATGAGATAACGGATCGATTTGATTTCAATCTTAACGGGAAGGCCATATTACCGGGTGGCCACAGTACCTTGAAAACCAGGAGAAATTGGGAAAGTCAGGAAATTGGAAAATTGATCTGAAATTCAGGGAAAGGTCAGGGGATTTTAAGAACTTTTATAAACGTCAGAAAAAAGTCGGGGAATTTTATTTAGGTTAAAAATGAAAAACGTTTACTGAAATATAAGGGAAAAATTGCCATATTTTCGATTTAAAAAAGTCGGGGAAATTCTCTGTAGATGGTCAAGGAAACCCTGGGAAAGTTAGGGCATTTGAATCCTAAAACCTCTGGCAACGCTGATATTAACAAACCAAGCAGTGACTTGGGAGATTAACAAAGTATAACAATATGGAAACTTCTGATATTAGAAAATATGAGTGTTGCTATTTTAATAATTCGTATTACGGGCGTATTTTTCAGAATTCTTTCGCGGAAATAGCCAAGCTACTGTCCGAGTTTTTCCGTGATTTAGACGTAGTGCCTTCGGACGTTGTGGCCGGTTTGGTTCTCCTCAGGAAGTTCCAACGACTGGAACGAAATGCCACTGTCAAACAGGTTTGTGCCTTTCCAATAAAACCTCGTCACCAAGATATATTTTATCATAGCATTCGTCATTATCATAGCATAGGTTCAGGCTTGTAAATAAGGCTGGTTTACGGATAAAAAACCCCCTTATTAAATTGTTTACACCGTTTATTTGTTTAAAAACTGTGGGTCCCTGGTCCCAATGATTAGTTTATTATTTGCTTAAATCATTTATTTCTTCAAAAACTGTTCATATGGTAACTGGTCTTTGTGATCAGTTTATTAATAAAAATGTATCTTTTGTGGTATTAATCCACTGTGACCCGTTTAGTAATTAAATATTTACCAATGTATTATTAAATAACTGGTCCCTGTAACTAGTTTACTAATTAAAAATTTACTATGATACTATTAAATCACTTGTTTCTTCGTCCTGTTGTGAAAAAATGTACTATGGTACTATTAAAACGCTGGTCCCTGTGACCAGTTTATTAATTAAATATTTACTATGGCACTATTGAATAGCTGGTCCCTATGACCAGTTCATTAACTAAACATTTACTATGGTACTATTGAATAGCTGGTCCCTGTGACCAGTTTATTAATTAAACATTTACTATGGAACTATTAAATAGCCGGTCCTGTAACCAGTGTATTAATTAAAACTTACCTTTTTACTTTTAAATCACTGGTTTAAAGGATCAGTTCAATAATTGGTACTTCGTGGTTTCACTGATCTCGAGAACCAACCTTATTTCTGAACTTTTTCCCGTTTCTTAGAGGCAAAACGATATATATCAATTTCTGTCTGGGGTCGCCGTCTCACCAAGTACAAAATTTCTCGACATTACCCATCCCGTAAGTTATACTACGTTTTATCTCTTTTCTACCTATATTACGTAGAAAAATATACTATCGTCATGACAGGCCCAAAGACTATATAACGCCTCGCTTACTAGACAGGCGTGTTCTATGGCTCAACTTGCATACCGATTGTGGCTCCATCTCGACGCTGGCCCAAAATTTCCCCTAGCTTGAGCTGTGTTACTAGTGGCGCCCCAGCTTTTACAGTGCTACAGAGGTGTTAACAGGTTTTTCCTAGGAACACGCCTGTCTAGTAAGCGAAGCGTTATATAGTCTTTGGACAGGCCCAAGTAAGGTTAGCGACTTTTAAAGCCATTAATTCAGGTGGCCGGGTTACAATGCGTAGGAGGGTGGTGGCAAGCCCTTCATGCCACGCGAACCAACAGCTTCCTATATTTACTCTTACCGGTAACCTCAACACGTTTTTTATGGAAGGGGAAACCGAAGAACTCTGTACGAATCTAAATTTAAGAAATTTTATAAAACCTATAATTTTATGGTACAACTATACATATATTTTCTTCTCAATTATTTTTAATTATATCTTAATAATTAAACAAACTATATAACCAAGAATGTGTTTATTTATACTCAGGGAGAATGAATATGTCGAGATTATTTTTAGCGTTTCTCCAATTCCAGCCGTTGGGGCCCCCGTTATGCTCCTCCGCTTTAATCAAATCAAATAATACCGCAATCTCATTGGTTCTCAAAAATTACGTTTTTCGACGCGATTAACGCTGCTGCGAGGACGCAAAAAATAAGACCGCCTCCTATTCCCCCCCCCCCCCTTAGCGCAACGGGTTTATGGCCTCAACGTGTCCGTCGATTGTCTCGACATATTCATTATCCCTGAGTATAAATAAAAACATTCTTGATATAACATAATAAAATGTTAAGATTCCATAAATTCAGTCGACGTAGAGGAGAAAATATTACTGTTTCATCTCGCCATGTAACGACCACTTGTGAGACTAATTTGATTTTTAGCGTTAAAATGAGTCTTTCCAATTTATATAGAGTCACGTAGCGGCCATAAACATCGGGATTTCCGTCTGCTAAGCAGACGATTTATTATTAGAAAAAAACAAAGCTTCTAATTATCCTACGAAAATCCAGCAGTTTATGGCCGCTATAAGTGGCTCTATGTAAACTAAAAAGGCTAATATCCACGCTAAAAATCGAATTAGTTTTACTAGTGGTCGTTAGATGGCGATAATAGTTTCCTCTCTATGTTCTACGCTTGTGACGAACGGGTTGCATTTCGTTACACGGTAGAGATAGTCTGACCTCTCCGTAAACAGATGGCGCTATTAATATCTCGTTGCTTAGGGCGTGGCGCAAGAAGTGAGGAATATCACGCACTATCTCCATTATGCCTTGGCCGTCTACGGCTGGCCCATGTTTATGATCCTCAACAGCGCCACCGGCTGCTGCCAGCTCTGTCCCTACCTCAGGTGAATTCCATTACTCTCAAATCTAATGGTTCGCGTAATCGCTGGAAAAACGTTTCTTCTTCGAGCGCGGATCATTTGATGGCATAAATTGACTTCGTAATTCGTGTGTTTGCAGATGCTGTTGCATGAAGCAACCGAAGGCGATTCGCGATCGCATGTTGCTGGTCGACGACAACTGTTGCCGCTGCAACTACGCCGCCCTTCAAAAGCTGTGCAAACTCCACAACATGGAGATTGTCTTCGCCACTTACCACGTTGAAGTAGGTTTACGTTTTACCAGGAGTTTATCGAGATAGGAGTATCTCAACTTTGGAAAGGGTCTATGGGAAGTAATCGCTAAAAATTAGAAATATGTAAATTAAAATGGAATCAGACTTGTGGTTACGACTGACTTGTCTTAAGGCATCATTAGGCATGGGCTAAATGGGCTACAGCCCAGAGCCCCCAGCCAATTTTAGGGCCCCGGAAAGGCCAGACATACAGCCTCTACTCTAGGGATAAGGGTTTAGTTGGTTAAATATTATTTATGTTCATTTAATATTATGTATCTTTTAGTTACGTCTAAAGTAATTTAGCCGCGTTCACACTACGCACTTTGGAAACGTTTTGAAACGGTTTCGAAAGATCAAATTCAACATTTTCGGAGTCAACTGTATTAGTGGCCATACGATATTTCGGAGTCAACTGTATTAGTGGCCATACGATAAATACATTCGACATCAAAATTTTACAATTTGATATTTCGAAACCGTTTCAAAACGTTTCCAAAGTGCGTAGTGTGAACGCGGCTAAATTACTTTAGACGTAACTAAAAGATACATAATATTAAATGAGCATAAATAATATTTAACCAACTAAACCCTTATCGAAAGCTACTTTGAATAAACTAGAATCAGGGTTCCGAAATTTGAATAATCCTGGTAAATCTGAGTGCGAGTTCCTATACTTTCCAATGCTAAAGATTTAATGAATGCTGCAATTGAGATAGACCACATAGAAGGCTAGGCTAGGATGGACGATGGTTTGGGTACATTTGTTCGAATTTAATTCGTCCGAACGGTGGTACAAATGTCCGATGATCATTTGTCCGAATGCCGGAAAACAGGATCGTATGTCCGAAAACGTATTTTATTTGCCCGAAAAATTTATCACAACTTTTGTTGGTGATTTAGTCGTTCAATTTATGTTAACTTTACTGGCGAATTTCATTTGTTCGAATAATCGTTTGTCCGTTTTTTCGAACATTAGGAATTGGTTGGTTTTTTTTAAATATTGTTAATATAAGACAATAGTAAC
The DNA here is from genome assembly GCF_980474605.1 of Leiobunum rupestre. Classification (NCBI taxonomy): domain Eukaryota; kingdom Metazoa; phylum Arthropoda; class Arachnida; order Opiliones; family Sclerosomatidae; genus Leiobunum; species Leiobunum rupestre. The sequence continues at coordinate 47,912,215 of NC_143385.1, read as the reverse complement.
ATTAACGTGAACCTAACCTAACCTAAAAAAAAAAAAAAAAAAATTATTTTTAATTTAGTTTATTACTCGAAGATCTATTTGATCCGAGTTTCGCGTTGCTCGAAGACCTATCGGTACGAGTTATTAGTAAGTTTTTAATTTTCTTCAAATTTGTTTAGAATTTATCTATATTATCCCTTTTAATTATGGACTTATCTACTTTTTCGCGTATTTTATTATAAGAAATACTAATTTAGCGACAGAATTCGGACAAGTGATGCTACCGATTCGGACGAATGAAAAAAACAAGTTGTCCAATTCGAACAATTGAAACATTTGTTATTTCGGCGGTTCGGACGAATGAAATTCGAACATTTGTTCCACCGTTCGGGCGAATGAAATTCGAACCTTTGTTCCACCTTTCGGACGATTGAAATTCGAACAAATGTACCTACCCCTGGACGATGCACAATTTTTCTGATTGGTTCTTTCGCGTTCTGTATTAAAACGTAAATAGAGGGCGGTAGCGTTTCTGTCGAGTGGGAAATAATAAACAAGCTTGCTAGCCTTCCCCAGTGCTTCCTTAGTTCTCGCAGCTCCCCGCCAGGCGACACCGATGAACTTCTGGTTTTACATATCTATATTGGCATCGCAATTAACTGTGAATTGTTTGGTGTAGATTGGTGAAACGCCCTTTTTCGTTGCTCTCGACCACGAAAAAAGAACCGTCGTGGTGTCAATTCGGGGTACGCTGTCTTTGCAGGTAAATTGCATTTTAATAGTCTTAGAAGACAGCGATTGAAAGGAGTCTAATTATTCCACCAATCACCGATTAGGACGTCATAACCGACCTAAATGCCGAGGGAGAACAATTGCCTACAGAACCAACGCACGAAGATTGGTTAGGCCACAAGGTAAATATTGGACAAATCAGTATGTTTCAGTTCAATCAATCATGGCACTATCTCTCAGGGGATCGTCCAAGCCGCGGAATACATCCGAAGAAAACTAACGGAGGAGCAAATCTTGACGCAGGCTTTCGGCTTCAGTCCTGTACGCTCCGCCATTTCGTAACTACGTAATAATTCAGTGGCGGATCTAGGTGGTAGGCTAGGCAGGATTCAGCCTACCCGTAATTTTGGAGGGGGTTCCTTAAAGCAACTGTCGGCTCTATCATTGCCAGCTGTGTTATGATAAGGCCCTTGTTATTAGCGATGGCAAAACATCTATCCGATTTTTCAATTTGGACATTATCAGCTTCTTAGGTATATTCAAACTCTCTGTACAGACGAAATCAGAGTTAAAAATAAACTCATTTTTGGCCATATTCAGATCAAGGTATTTCTCCAAAAACGCGCGAGCTCAAGACAAACATTTGTTTTCGTGTACCCTGCTTTACTTTAAAGCCACAGTCGGCTCAATCATTGCCACCTGTATTATGATAAGACCCTTGTTATTAGAGATGCCAATGAATTAATCCGATTCTCCGAAAAAAACGACTTTACTGGAGAACGTGGTGCCATCTATTAATGAAAAAAGGAAGCTAAAATTCAAAATAGCGAAACAATAACGTCGTCATAGAACCATTTATATTTATTATAATTAGACAACTTATACCCTACTTAGTGGACTTTAATCTAAATTATATATGTCATATAAAATATATTGTTAAAAATTACAATAATTTAAGTTATCGTCAAATTTACAAACGAGCCAATCAACGCGAGGGGTCCTTTATGTCCCGCCTTTTGGGTCAAAATGTAGAGTAAGTATCTGGTTTTGATTTCGACGCTAGCGACATCTGTTGAAAAAAGAGCTACATCACGTCGAGCCGACACTTGCTTTAATTGTATATACTTTGGTCATTGCATGGGGTTGGGGGCCCATTTTTCATAGTCTAGCCTCTATTGGAAAAATCCTGGATCCGCCAATGCGCAATATTGGGAAATAATATACTTATACACTTGGAATGGATAAGGCTCCATTGCCATGTTGTCGTGAATGCACCTGGAGAAATGGGCGTGGCTTACGCCTTGGAGGACTAAAACCTACAGGAGTAGTAAACGGGTTGCATGGATTAACAATAACTCACAGGGATAGTTCTCTTACATAGAACTATCATTGCCAGCCAAAAATACGTTTGCTACAAACTCTTCCCTTCTTACAGTCCTACACTCCCCACTTTCCGCCCCAAAAACGATTCAAATCCGGAAATAGTAACGCCATCTCGTGTCTGAAATCGACACTATCGTTTTTTAATATGGTTTTTAAAAATGGCGATTTTCAGTAAAACAGTTATGGTATTCTATTATTATTATTATCAAAAAAAATTTTACCTGATGAAAATATTTGAAGTACCAAAAACAGAAACGCGATGCAAAAAATTCATTAGATTTCGCGGCGCCAAATAAACTGCCCGTCTGCTCACCGAATTGAATCGTTTCCGCTTAGGCCTAGTTCTGATTTAACCCGCTAGGACCGATGGCGTTTGAATCAAACTTATTTTCGAAGAGAACTATCCCTGTGAGTTATTGTTAATCCATGCGGGTTGAGAGCATTGGTTGGAGGGCCGCTGTATCCTCTCCCTCGGAGTAGAAACTATTTACGCGTCGCGCCATCTCTATGCATTTAAAGCTACTGAGGCAAAATTAGAATATAGTTGACCCAACCGCGTAGAGATGGCGCTACGTCGAATGTACAACGTAAAACTTCATTTTCAAAGGATGATAAAATGCGTGAATAAGTAGATTAGTAAATAATGAAAAGGGATAAAAAAGCTAAACCCTAAACAAATTTGAAGATATTTAAAAACTTACTAAGAGCTCGTACCAATAGGTCTTCGAGCAAACATAAAGACGCGAAACTCGAACCAAATGGATTTTTCGAATCCAAAACTAAATAAAATAGCCGGAAATTCTAACGGTAGACCGGTTTCGTCCTATTTTGGGACTCATCAGTACAGTGCAGGAAATCTGACTTGCGACTGTTACAGCGAAAAGAGAAACTAAGCCTAAACCTTATTTCGAGGGGTCGGACATTTACCAAAATCCCGTACAGTTTGTCTAATATCGCAAAATCTTTTAACTCTCTCTATGGTAAATTAACATTGAAATCCCAAAATCACTTCAAAAAGTAATGATAAAATCGCCAAAACCTCTACGAAATCCCGTACAAAATAATGGCAAGTGTCCGACCCCTCGCCTTATTTAGTTTTTCACTCGAAGATCTATTTGGTCTGAGTTTCGCGTCTTTATGTTTGCTCGAAGACCTATCTTCAAATTTGTTCCTGTTTTATATTTTTTATCGCTTTTCATTATGGACTAATCTACTTATCCGCTAATTTTATACCCATTTGCAATAAAATAATAAAAAAATAATAATAAGTCATCAAGCCGGGTTACAATGCGTAGGAGGGTGGTGGCAAGCAGTCCATACCCGTGGTTCGTTTTAACTTCATTCATTTTCAAATTCATAGGATAGGCGCCGTCGCAGAAAGTGCTTCACGCTAATTCACAAATTACCAGAAAATGAATTGAAAAAACCCCCTTTTTCTATTTCACTGAAGTTCTTACAGCGTTTATAAATGTTCTTTAATAAATTGATATAGTTACGGATAAATTCACATTTTTAGGCGGTTACACAATGCAAATTAAATTATGTAAATGAACTTCTATTCTACGAACCGCGCCCATTTCCACAGACTTCCTTCGAAATTCCAAGTGTATGCTTGTATAAAATCCTGGTAATATGATTTTGGAATGTTTATTTTTTTCACTAGGACAAAGGAAGTCAGTCTTACGACCTGGTTCTAGTCGGTCATTCGCTGGGAGCGGGAGCCGCCGCCATCTTGGCCATACTATTGCGACAGGAGTATCCCAATTTATTGTGCTACGCGTATTCGCCACCAGGCGGTTTACTAAGGTATGATATTCTTTTCGCGTCTTTTTGGAAACTTTAAATATTTAATTATCTACTATTTTATTCAGTTTACCGGCGGTGGAATATTCCAAAACCTTTATTACGTCAGTGGTGCTTGGTAAAGATGTCGTGCCTCGAATCGGTCTCCACCAGATGGAGACACTGCGTTCGGACCTCATCAACGCCATTAAAAGGAGTGTCGATCCAAAGGTAACGATTATTGACATAGTGGCGAATGAGAAAACGTTAAGGAAAAAGTAAACTTTCAAGTCCAATCGTTAAAATAAAATCACGAAATTGTCGTTCGTTTTTGGGGCTACGCCTAGATGGCGCCACCTCCAGTGTGTGGGTGTCTTGGCTGTCTTCAAATGATCCATTATATATGGTTTTTTGAAGATAACGGCGGGGCCATCTCTAGGAATCATGATTGATGAGTGACAAAACGTTTCCTTACTAGACTTCAATTCCCTCGCGCCGTTTTCAGTTTCTGGTCGTATTTCTTCGTGGTCACGCTTCAACTACATTTCGCCAGAGAGTCGCGTAGCAGTAAAATAATGGAAAAAAGACACTACGAGAGTGCACACTGCACTTCGCTAAAATGAATCGACTGCAGCGCCACTCTGTTGTCGAAGCGTCAATTATCCAAATTAGTAATTTTTTTTTAATAAATAGGTCTAATTTAAAGCAACTGTCTATCATTGCCACCGGTATTATGGAAAGGCCCCTGTTATTAGAGATGGCATGAATCTATCTGATTATTCGGAAAAAAGCGACTTTAAAGGGAATATAACCTGCAAAGCAATCTTTGTGGAAGACCCCTTCAATTTAACCAATTTCCTTGTACAGAGGCGCCAAACATTTCTAAAGCCAAAGGCAAGAGCGGCCAGAGCTGCAAACGTTGGTGTTCCACACCAAATAATGGAGAACGTGGTGCCATATATTAATGTCCAAGGAAGTTAAATACAAAATAGCCAAATGATAAAGTCGCCAGAGAGCCATTGTAGAGTATTATATTTAAACAACTTATACACTATTCAGTGGACTTAAACCTAAATTATATATCCCATGTAAAAAATATTGTTTATAATTGCTGTAATGTATGTTATTGACCAATTTACAAACGATCCAATCAACGTGAGGGGTACCTATAATTATCGCATTTCGGGTCAAAATGTGGCTGAAGCATCTTGTTTTGATGTCGACGATAGCGACATCTGTTGAAAATAGAGCTACTTGACGTCAAGCCGACGCTTGCTTTGTGTCTTATAAAACTAATAATATGTTTATTGGTAACATAAATATGTAACATAATCATGCCTTAAAAGCATTTTCTTTAATGAAACCTTGTTCACCGGATATGAAGTAAATTAATGATAACTTCTCGCGCGTGTCTGGCTTGGCCAATCTATAGTCTAGCTCGTGCTTCGCGATCACGTGATTTCGTTTCCATGGTAACCTTTTCAATAGCGTGGGATGAAAAACGTCACGTGCGTGCCGTTCGATCACGTCGGAAGACGTCAGTTTCGGGGAACCAATGAGATATCTGGCTGATTTGATTGAAAATTAAGGGGAGGAGCATGCTGGCAGACTGTGAGGAGGATTGCAGGAAAAACACTCAAAATCGTCTTAAAGCAACAGTCGGCTCTATCATTGCCACCTGTATTATGATAAGGCCCTTGTTATTAGAGATGGCAATGAATCTATCCGATTCTTCTAAAAACCGACTTTACTGGAGAGCGTGGTGCCATCTATTAATGGAAAAGGAAGCTAAAATTCATTGTAACGAAACAATAACGTCGTCAGAGAACCATTGTAGAGTATTATAATTATACTCTACTTAACGGACTTTAACTTAATTTATATATCCCATATTAAGTATTTTGTTAAAAATTAATATAATTTAAGTTATTGACAAATTTACAAACGAGCTAATCAACGAGAGGGGTACTTTTATGTCCCGCCTTTTGGGTCAAAATGTAGCTTAAGTATCTTGTTTTGATTTCGATGCTAGCGACATCTGTTGAATAAAGGGCTAATTAACTTCGAGCCGACACTTGCTTTAGCTTAGTCATATTCTATAAGCTGGAAACTAAAAATTAGTTAGAATTAGTCTCTTTTGTTGACTAAAAAGACTGAAGATATAAAAACGTTATTGACTAAAAAGACTGAAGATATAAAAACGTTATTGACTAAAAAGACTGAAGATATAAAAACGTTATTGACTTTAAAATATCGAATATATGAAAACGTTATTGACTTAAAAATATCGAATATATGAAAACGTTATTGACTTAAAAATATTGAAGATATGAAAACGTTATTGACTTAAAAATATTGAAGATATGAAAACGTTATTGACTTAAAAATATTGAAGATATGAAAACGTTATTGACTTAAAAATATTGAAGATATGAAAACGTTATTGACTTAAAAATATTGAAGATATGAAAACGTTATTGACTTAAAAATATCGAATATATGAAAACGTTATTGACTTAAAAATATTGAAGATATGAAAACGTTATTGACTTAAAAATATTGAAGATATGAAAACGTTATTGACTTAAAAATATTGAAGAAATTAGGAAGACCAAAATTTATCCTACACAGCCACACCCATCCGCCATGGGTAGTGTTTGTCGGGAAACCCATTGGTTTTTCTGTGGTTCTTCCACCTCAAGTTCAATGTTCGACCTTTAAATGACACCTCCACCTTGGACGAATAATTACTGGACTCGAAACCAAATGGCGTGCTTGGTGCTTTTACAGCAGCGCCGCTTGTAGCTCCGTAGTGTTAAGTATTAGAAAGATTTCTATCCAAATACTAAACACGTGCACAATACTAGCGGACAACGTTAGGCCTAGCCTTCATAGCTCGTCACTGTCGTCAAAGCTTACACCTTTATTTCCATTTTGACTAGGCATTTTTAAATTTATAATCTATTTAAACCTTCACACAAACTATAAATGCAAAAACATTAAAGCGAACTTCCTATTTAAATAAATTAAATCATTACTCTTTCATTTTCATTCCAATACAATTATTAATTACTGAATAATCTAAACCCTATTAAAATTCCAAAAGCCTCACTGCAGACGACGGAATGCGGGTCATCTGACATTTTTACGCACGTGTTTTGTATTTGGATAGAAATATTTCGCGATTCTCTCGGTTGGAGCGCGGACGGGCGATGCTAATTGTGGAACCGGGGATTTTGCTTAGGTTTCGTCTCGACTATTAGGGGCGCTATGAAAAAGGTCAGTACGGCGTGCATCATAATAGTTTATTTCCTACAAGATAAACCCTTTCCGTCTGCGAAGCGGTCTTCCCCCCCTAGCCTCGCTTGTTTCGTATGAATAATAATGTGTTGGGATCCTGAGGCTGAGATTTCACCAAACTGAGGAATTCTGAAAGGTCCTAACAGGTTTATGTCTTAAAGATTTTTGTTTGAAGAACTTTTGATTGAAGACTGTCTTGTGGGATGAATTTTTCGCGCATTTTTGCTTTTTTTGGGGCATAGAGTGGAAGGCCCTATGGAAGCGCATTAAATATTGATCCTAACGGGCCAACTTATTTTCGATGGTTGAGTAAATATAGTCCGAGGAGCGATGGTGTTGTTTTTAAATTTTTAAGAGTATAAACTTTTTTATCCACATATTGTACATGAGGGTAAATTTCAAGACGGAAGTTTAACTTATTTTTATTAGGCACCCCCCCCCCCCCCCCCGGTCATCAGCATTTCGGGGGGGTGAACCCTCAACCCCCCCCCCTTAAATACGCCCTTGGGTCAACTTGTTTCTTTCGCGCCTTAGCCTTCCACTCTATGTGAGTGGGTTACTCTATGGTAAAAACATGTAAATACATGTATAGTAGTATACTCTAAAGAAGATCTGATTTAACTGGTGTGGGCTTCCGCGAAGATTTTGCCCACGACGTGCTAAGCTAGAGAGCTAGAGTCGGCTCCTAGTCCACATTAAGCCTTGTCTCGAATAGAAATTATCTTATACCTCCTTTGCTCTTTTTAATAATATAAATACGCGATGAGGGTGACCACCGTCTAACTATCCCCAACTAATGGTTGTCTGGGGGTATTCTGTCCAGGGCCAGTGACGCCACATGTTAGCGCAACTTGACTTACAACCTGTTTATCGTTATGCTGCCAAAGCTGTCATCAAAGTCATGACAGTGGGGATGATTTTTTTAAAAGACCTATACGCGCGTAAAAGAGTGTGTATAGTCTTTTATAGAAGTTTCTTTTAATCAAGGAATACTTCTGCGCATGTTTCCATACCACAGTTTTTGTGAAAAATCTTATTATCTCGAGCGGAAATCGAACCTACAACCTTTGGATTACCATCCCAACGCCGTCGATTTGGGTACATTTGTTCGAATTTCATTCGTCCGAACGGTGGTACAAATGTCCGAATGATCATTTGTCCGAATGCCGGAAAACAGGATCGTATGTCCGAAAACGTATTTCATTTGCCCGAAAAATTTATCACAACTTTTGTTGGTGATTTAGTCGTTCAATTTATGTTAACTTTACTGGCGAATTTCATTTGTTCGAATAATCGTTTGTCCGTTTTTTCGAACATTAGGAATTGGTTGTTTTTTTAAATATTAGGTGAAAACTATTCGCTTGTTTTGGAGTAATTTTTAGGAAACAGCGAGCAACTTCAAAATACTTTTGGTTGTTATTGTATGGAAGAAGTTGGTAGTTTGGGGTAAAAGGTGTACTCTTTTCGTCCCAAAGCGAGCGAATAGTTTTGGCCTATTGTCAATATAAGAAAATAGTAACATTAACGTGAACCTAACCTAACCTAAAATATCCACAACATTCAACGCAATATGAATATGAAGTAAAATATACAATATATAGATATAGCAGCAATTAAGAAAAAACAACTTGAACAAACAACGATATTTACAATGTAGTTTTTTATTTTTAATTCTTGCACTAAAAAAAATCCGGACCAAAAAAAACAGCAATAAGAAATACTAATTTAGCGACAGAATTCGGACAAGTGATGCTACCGATTCGGACGAATGAAACAAACAAGTTGTCCAATTCGAACAATTGAAACATTTGTTATTTCGGTGGTTCGGACGAATGAAATTCGAACATTTGTTCCACCGTTCGGACGATTGAAATTCGAACAAATGTACCTACCCCAAAATTCCACGCCTTTTACAATAAGTCTATCATTAACTCGCGCAAAGGCCCAGTTCAGTGTGGTCCACTACCATTGGACAGGGGCATGCGGACGTTTTTACGAGAGCGGGTCAAAAACAATGTTATAAGCACATACCTTGTTCAATAGGCTGCGTCCGAAATAATGACGAGAGATAGAGAACAAATCACAAGGGTGTTGCGTGTTTTTTCGGCCTCTCAGGTTGGCAAATAAGTAATCTGAGTGAACTACACCTCTGTGCAAAGTATGCCCTGGTAAAAAGTAATAGGGCAGCGCCCCCGCTGTGAATTTGAAGTGGGGCAAGTCGCTCCCGCTGCCCCGTGGTTGGCACGCCACTACCATTGGACTACCGAGGCCACGAATAATCAGGCCACGGACACCCAATTTATGAATGACTCGATCGGGTTCGTTGATTTAACGGGATACATTTAACCCGTTGTTGACCGTGCCGTAGCATTTAAAAGCCAACTATAATTGGCAGGATCAATAGGCGAAACTATAAAGTCCAGGGGGGGCTGAAAAAATGGTAATCACGTGACTTTGTGGAGAATTACAGCGCCATCTATCCTAAGAAATACGAACTATTTTTCATTTTCTTTTGCTAATGGAGATATAAATTTTGATCAATTCATCTAAATTATATTATTATTATTATTATTTAAAACATTTTGTAATAAAAAGGTGGAAGTTAATTAGCTGTCTGCAGTATCTGGAAGGAATATTTTTTTCTTTACCGTCGCACGGCCAACTATGAACACGAGTTACCGAATCGAAGTTGGCTGTGATATGGTAGTCACGTGATTTTGTTTTCCCATTTCAACAAGTTGGTTAAGACCCAATTTACTTTATAGTTTCGCCTATTGTCATTGTATATAGTCAATGTTTGATTTTGGTACAATTGTAGTTTTGTACGAGCGCCATCTTTGATTTATTTTTTCGTTCAACCCCGTCTTCCTCCGTCGCCATTCAGTGGAAGATCATCTTCAGCGGGGTTCTGTGCTGCTGCCCGGAGAACGAAGAGGAGATGATCGACGCCAGTGACTCCGGAGCCAACTTCTCCGACAGGTCGGAGATTCGTGACGTCAGTTCGCACCCCAGCGACTCGTCGATCGCTCTGACTGTCCATCAACCGCTCTACCCGCCCGGCAAAATCATCCACATCGTTAGGAACCACCCCACCAATAAAGAGTGAGTCCATACGTCATTTTAGTAGCCTTCCTTTTCGCCACCCAGCGCCGCCCATTCCGCCACGCGCTGTCATAAATCCCGAAACCATGTTGACAGGTAATAGCCCCTGCTGAAACGCTTTCCTGCTGGAAAATTAATTGTTTCATCCCATTAATTCCTTCTTTTTAGTTTTGACCTCTGACTCTTTTTCCATTAATGATAATTCGTTTTTAATCTGACCATTAATTTTGCGAAGGTACTTCGCTACTAAAAATATAACTCGCGTTGGTTTGTTTAGTCTTTGTTTTTAGAATTCGCGATTGAAAACTATCGCTGCGCCCTCTCTTTGCAATCGTGGAAAAAGTGGGTTGACGTATTACGGACAAGAAGTCTTCGGTTAGCACTTTCACCTCCCAAAAAGAGGATCTGGGTTCGATTCCAGCCGGGGGACCTGGGTGAAAACTCGGAGCTATTTGTTCCGCGTTGAGTTTGCAAGATCTCTCCCCACTGGGTAGAGGGGTTTTCCCGAGTTCTTCGGTTTCCCCTTCCATAAAAAGTTGTTGAGGTTAACGGAAATAGTAAGTGTAGGGAGCTGTTGGCTCGGGTGGCATGAAGGGCTAGTCACCACCGTGACCACCCTCCTACGCAATGTAACCCGGCCAGATGAACTAAAGGCATTAAAACCGCTTGATGACTTGGATCTAGTGTGGTGACTATGGTATTAACCTAGATGTTTATTATTATTGTTATTATTATTTCGACTTTATAAATAAACCATGGGCACCACTGTTTTAGTTGGCTTGCTTTGTAAAGATTGTTATGTATTTTCTAGTCGACCTGGAAAAGTCAGGGAATTTGAAAATGATTCCAAAAGGTCTGTGGAAAGTCAGGGAATTTGAAAATGATTCCAAAATGTCAGGGAAAAATCAAGGAATTTGAAAATGATTCCAAAATGTCAGGGAAAAATTAATAAATTTGACAATGGTCCCAAAAAGTATGGGAATTTTAAAATGACCCCAAAAGAAATCAGGCAAAATTTACCTCAAACCATTCTTTTATTCTACAAAAATGGTCAGGGAAAATTTTACAATTTGGTCAGGGAAAACCTGGAAATGTAGTAGGTTAAGTGTGTAGCTACGCAGGCCATATACACTCTGACCGATACCACATTTATAGTGAAGTGATTGCTGGACGGCACTAATTCAAATAGATAGTGATAACATTCCCAATACTTCAATACTTAACCTTGAATTCTTAGGCGTTTCATGAAGAAGAGCGAGCCAGTGTACCAGGCCATCCTTGCAGATAACACGTCCTTCGACGAAGTGCTGATCTCCCCCGTCATGATCCAAGATCACATGCCCGACAAAGTTTTGGACGCCTTAGAAAAGGTTCGTTGTCATAAGGTTTTAATTGTTGTCACGTCAGGGTAATATACTTTTAACGTAAAGTGCGAAGTCTTATTTTACCATCACTACAGACACGGTTTATATATTTACACAGGTTAGGCTACTTGTACCTTCATACGTGCTAGCTTTTTGAGACTCTTAAGTTCTTCTGACAGTCAACCCTGTTTTCTACTACGCTACTGGTACGCCCTCTAATGTATATAAACAGTACTAATTAATTTATTATAAATTAAAGTTTTATAAATTTTAATTATAAATACACAAATGAGCTACCGTATTTATAATTTGATAACATGCATTTAAAAATTTATTAATTATCTACGATACATTTAAATTTAAAATATAGGTGGCGCTCCATTTATAATATAAATATAAATATTATTTTAACAATAGTTGATTATAGTTCAGAAACTGTACACAAGCCGGCGCTGTAGGCGCGAAGTAGAAATTTTCAAATTCTCTAAACGCTGGAGCAGCTCATACGCGTCCATCTCCGAGCCGAAGTAGTACAACCTGCGTAAATATATAACCCGTGCTACAGCGTTTTTCACACTACGCAATTATTTTCAACCATCAAATTTCATAGTGTGAAAACTAAAGTTGAACCAAGAATCATGTTTTCAAACTATGAACTCAGCTGGACGGAAACTAATGTACTGACAATTTCACCGACAAAAGTTGTTTTGGGTGCTTGCTCGTAGCGTCGTAGGCATACGTCATAGCTAAGCCCCGCCTTGAAACGGCCGCCATGACATTAATTCGACGTCACAGATCACGAGGTTAAACGCCACACAATCCAGCGAAATAATCACGTGACCACCATTGGCGTCTTAATGTCATGGCCGACCTATACTCGTTACCATGGTAACGAACACAAGCCACACCCACGAGCAAGCTTCGAATAGCGATGTTGTATTTGTGACGTCATTTATGAACGAGCCTATTCGTATGGGGTTCAGTTAGTGTTAGACTGATAGACAGGTTAGGCTCAGCCTTTTTAATTTTTCATATTTAACACTGTTGAAGTTATTTATCTAATAAACTCGACTGGACCCCACTGGCGCACCCAGGGGTGGGGGGTACCCCCTACCAGGAAGAAGAAGACTTAATAAAACGTTCTTTGCTTAACAATACAAACTCTTCCTTAAAATGTTTTATAAAAAAATTCTGGGTGCGCCACTGTGGACCCGTGTACTCATATTAACTTATGTACTCATGATATTAACGGTAAATTATATATGTAAACACTTGGAAAATGGCAACTTAGCTTGTATTCGAGTCAAGGCGTAGTGACAAATCGCGCCCAGTTTATGGTGTAGTAATAATAATAATAATAATAATAATAATCAGCTAAGCTATTACCCAAGGCAAAAAATCTAGTACGTAAACCACGCCCGTTTCTATGGCAATCATCAGGGCCACCACAGTCTTCCTTAGACATTCCTAGTGTATACGTATATAATTTCCTGATTTGAGCAAAACGACTCCATTCATCCATTCCTTCGCCCCTCCCCCGCCACTATCACAGCTCCTAATTAACACCGGTCCCATTAAACCTCAACGAAACCTAACCGAAGTTGAACGCCGGCAGCTTCTGAGCCATAGCGCCGACACGCTGGACTCCAACATGGACCGGACGCCACCTCACAGACTCGTTCTCGAAACCAGTTTCACCGACCTACAACCGGACGCCCTAGCCCAGGACACCATGGTGCAAGCCGAAACTCCGAACCGTTTGAAACCCATATCCCATTTCAAATGGGACGCCGCTGGTTCCTCCGACCAGCCGCGCTCTCCTAAATCACCAATGATCATTCCAACCGTAACCATCGAAGCCGGAAAACGAATGACTCTCCTTCATGACAGTTTCATAGGTTACGCTCCTATCGCTTCCCCCGAAACTCTGTCCGACGTTTCTAGTATATCTTCGAAAGGTAGTTGTCAAAGGCTTAGCAACGGCGGCACGAGGCTTTCGTGGGGCGGTGTTCCCATGATGGAAACGATCGCGCAATCACCCGCGGTTTTACCCAAAACAACGCCATCTACAAACGCTCCCGCGCAAACCGAAATGATCGACGCGGAACACTCGGAAGGTGGAGTCGTCTGCCTTCCTCGCTTGTTGGATCCGAGTGCTGTCAATTCCAAACTGAGTTTGAGCGGGCATCAAATGGTGGCGGAAGTGACGCTCGAACCGGAACCCAACGTGGAACGGACGAGGCAGTGCGACCCGTCGCAACTAAGTCTGAATTTAGAAAGCGGGGTGGTGAAATTCGAGGTGGATAGCAATTACGCGAGCAGTAGTACGGAGCGGGCCTCTGATAGGACGTTTACGCCGCGCGAACCTAAAAGAGTCACGTTCGAACTGAGTGGTAGTCAAGACAGCGAAGATATGGTGCGCGAAGAGTCCACGGATAGCGTTTATAATTCCGGTGACTCCTTTGTCCCCACGTACCCCGAATACAGCAGCCAGCAACAAGAGTATGGCAACCACGTGTACATGTACTCTAGTAACGCGTTTATACAAAGCCCCCAGTCCTCCCCTCCACCTTTAGAACATTCCACTTCCGAAGTGTTTTTGAGGTCTTTGGAACTGATGGACAGACGGCGTGGCGATTTGCGAAAATCACGAGAAGAAATGGACTTCTCGCGCTTGAAAGATGACGACTTGGTTTACGAAACGGACTGCGAAGATTTGGACGGTTCGCCTCCTTTAGCGCCACCTAGGACTGTATATAGGCGGATTAGTTTCGACAACGGGCATAAACCCTTGAGTATTCCGGACGATGTAGATAAGCTTCCACCCACCGAAAGTAATTTATAGTAGAACGTTTTACGCCCCATCTACATTCTAGTAACAGCGAAGAACAAATCTTTTTTTAATATATTGTCAATGTGTGATTTTTATTTGAATCAAGGTTGATAGTTAACGAATTGAACAATTAATCAAATCTTTCATTGTTGTTCATATCGATTCAATTGAGATTTTACAGTCCGGAAGCACTGTTGGGGAAGTAGAAAAATAAATTATGACGTCGTTTGCAAGATCATCCGTCAGACTATCGAATGACGTCACTGATGGTGCTTCCTTACTGAGAAATATATTTACATATATTTACATATTCGGTTGAAAAAATTACTAGTATTTTGAAATTCGCCTGCTAAGTTTCCAAGAGACAATGTAACAGATCAAAGTTTTTAGTCAAATTGTTTCTTAAAAGAAAATTTTCAATGTTCTATATGAGTATTCAATACGGTATATATTTTTTAACTATTTTTTATTTTAAATTTATACATTGATAATTTATATATATTGTCAGAAATATAAAATATATCTTACTAGGCCATAAAAACGTGTACAGTCCCGAACAAAAGTTTTTGGCCGTTTAATTTCTATTTTAGGTAGAGAGCCGAATGAGCGTCTAGCCAATGAAAAATGTACACAAGAAAATCCACGACTTTTGACGGGTTGCGTTCTCCTTGTGTGGGGCGTTGTGTTTGTTGTTCTTAGATGGCTGCCAAGAGAAAACGGCCAGAAACTTTTGATCGGGACTGTACCTTCGCAAGACCGAGGCAGCTTTGAACAGGAGCTATTTTCCCGCCAAACCGCGGATGCATACACTGCATTACGGCCAAAAATTTCCGCTCTTATTACTTCGCTTCAGCATGGAAACTATAATATATGGTAGCCTGAGAAAGTACATGTTTCAAGCGAAAAACATTAGCAGGAATTATATTATATACTTCTGATATTATTAATGATTCCTTCCAATTATGGGTATTTTTTAAAATAAGTACAAATTATGAAGCCAAAAATTAATTTAATCGCTAAAACTTTTGATAACGATTTTGTATTATTTGCCAAATATTACGCAGGCTATTTAAATCTGTTATATTAAAATATTTACAAGCCAAGCATCTACCAGTGTAATTGTAATTATTACATTACATTATCTCGAAATGTGAATTGTACTACCGGTTTTAATTTATCAAACTGCCAATTAAAAATTGTACAAAGATTTAAAAAGATTTTGGAACGTAAGCCTTATTCAGAAAATATAGTTCCATGATATTCAAGAATAAAATTAATTGATAAACAAACCGTGTTTTATTTCATGCATATCTTAGGGCATTTTTATAATTATTATGAGTACCCTAAAATAAATATTTAGACTTTTTTCCTCAACTTTAGTAGCCGATGGCGTACAGGTAAAACTTTCAGCATTGGAGTCGGATTTCTATGGGTTACGTAATGAGAGGGATATTTTCGTTTTTCAAATATGGCAACACTGTAACTGGTTTCGCAAGAGCAGACGATGTCACATAGCGACACGGGTTTTACGTTTCAGTTGAAGGTACGCATTTGATTATAGAAGGAAGGGCTGGATTTTTGTCGTTTAAATCCAGACTATGACTATTCGAATGTCAAAAAGACTGCTGTGTTGTTAACATTTAAATAAAATTAAAACGTGTTCTTTTAAAAAAATGCTCTCTGCGATATTGAAACCGTCCGCTTCGATTTTTGTTGGAAATCTACGATGTGATGTATCCGAAAGTGAACTTTTTGACAAATTTTCGTCTATCGGAACCATTCCCTCCATGCGAATTTTCCGTTCATTTGGGTATGCCTTGGTCAACTTTCAACAATTATCCGATGGTATGTTAATTTTTTACAGTAATTTTAAGTGTTACTTTTTATTATTACTCAGTAAGATTGATATTCTACTTCATAAGACATTCAGTCTCTTAAAATTCATTATACCACTGCCTTCTATAAGGCAGTGATTACACAAGTGTCTAATACCGTGTAAAATTTAGAGTAAGAAATAATTACTAATAGTTGCAGTAAATTCTTTTATTCAGAAACGATTTTTGAAGAGCTAAAATTTGATATTAGGCTTACCATTTGAAAATATTAAAGCAGTAACCGTTAAAAGTGATTAAATTTAAGAACGCGCCTTTGCGGCCTTATAATGTAGATAATAGCGCGTGCCTTTTAAAATTTGAGTTTGAGATGAGCAGTCTCGCGGCACAATATTTTCCGAGAAGCGAACTTCCTTAAGGGTAAAATGGAACCATAGCCCCGCCCCCCCCCTTTGCCCCCCTTTCTCGACCCCCCTTAAAGTACTTTTTAAGGAGATTCCAATGGTGCGAAAATTATTCCCCGCAAACCATTATTTAAAAAGTGAATTAAAAAATGCCCAAAGACTATACCTTGGCGGCTGACGGCGCCGCGCACTCGTGTTGGATGAGGTAGGACTGATGACGTGGACGATTCTTTAAATTCCTAGATTTTAATACTTTTTAGATAACGTAGGATCAAGAAGGTATTTATTTATACTCAGGGAGAATGAATATGTCGTGATTATTTTCAGCGTTTCTCCAATTCCACCCGTTGGCCCCCCCGGTATGCTCCTCCGCTTTAATAAAATCAAATAATACTGCAATCTCATTGGTTCTTAAAAATTACGTTTTTCGACGCGATTAACGCTGCAGCGAGGACGCAAAAAATAAGACCGCCTTCTTTTTCCTCCCCCCCCCCTTAGCGTGACGGGGTTAGGGGATCAACGTGTCCGTCGATAGTCTCGACATATTCATTCTCCCTCAGTATAAATAAATACATTCTTGGTAGGATTGATGACGAAAAAGAAGAAGGCTGAAATGCAAAACAGTACTAACTTTTAAGGATTGTGATTTTTCCCCGTATTTCAACGCATTTAAAGCTTTTTTAATCATACTACATGTCATATTATATGTCTTCTGTGTGATGTTGACTTATACAACGTCGAATGTATTCTAAGTAATTTCACCGCGCACTCGCTTCGCTCGAGCGCTGGCGGCGCGCGGCGCCTCCCCAACCCCATACTAAAAAAAGCTATGGGCCATCTATAACGCAACCTAGAGGACAGCACCAAGCCTGACGCATCAAGTATCGTCAACCCGATATTAATACAACTAACCTAATAATATAAATAACCTAACCTATTTTCCCCACCAAAACCCCTAAAATTCTTTGAAATACCGCGAAAATACCGAAAATAGTAAGTTAGTAATGTTTTGCATGTCCACATTTTTCTTTTTCGTCATCAGCCCTACGTTATCCAAAACGCATTTAAAGAATCGTCCTTGGGAAAATTCACTGCAAAAGGCCAATGTTTAAAAATTCATATCTTTGTAAATATTCATTTCCGGTAAAAAGTTATTTAACATTAAAATAACCCCCTACTTGCCCTCTATAATATATATATATATATATATATATATATATATATATATATATATATATATTATATAAAAAAATCGGGTGGGGGGGCAGCTATTCTACACTTTTCGCAATGAGGTTGAGGCTTTGCAGCCACTCGACTAATTTTAACGGATCCTTGGCCAGATCGTGGATTTCATACTGAGTAAATACTTCTTTATTATACGTATATTGCGTTAAATAACGCTTTAAATCACTCTCCTCGTCGCCAGAATTAACAGAATTAGAATATTCCGAACTTGCGGAACTACGCGAAGACCCGGTATCGGACATGGTTAGTGAAAAATAATCCGGTTTGGGAAATGTTTCTTAGTAGCCCGCCGTCATTTCAATCCTTTAACAAAAGCTTGGTTTCCGGCACCGTCATTTTAATCCTTAGACCCCACGGCTACTACAGCAGCATATTTCGAAAATATTGTGGTCCTACTGGCGCCATCAGCATATTTCGCGAATATTGCAGTCCTACTGGCTCCATTACCACTCCCAATAAATAAAGAAAGGCTGATTTTCGACCGGGAAAAAACGGCGCGACGGCGAGCTCTCTTCGCCGCGGAGTGAATTCTACGCCCCGAACCGTTCGGTTCGTACATCTTTAAATTAGAAGTTCTTTAAAATTAATTATTTGCGGCTTATAATTTTTGCACCATTAGATTCCCCTTAATAAGTACGTTGGTATGGTGTAACTAAAAAGTGGAAACTAGGTGGCGGGGCTATTGTTCAAAATAGCCTTATTGGGTCCTGCTGGCGCCATCTCTCGAAAATGAAATTTTTTTGCAGCATCATTATGAGGGGTGATGTTTTTTATATACATTGGGTAAGATAGGCTAAGGCTTAACGTTTTCAAAACGTACTTGATAATAAATCAGAGCAATTGTCTTCCATAACACTTTAAATTATTCATTATTTAATATATTATTGGAAAGAAATTATGACCTCTCAGTGGCGTAGACAGAAATTCCTCAAGGGGGGGGGTCGAAGTATGTGAATATTAAGAGGGGGGTCGAGAAGGGGGTGGAAATTTAGTAAAGTCAAAGGTAGACCCAAGGGGGGGGTTGGACACGGAAACCCCCCCCCCCTCCCCCTTGTCTACGCCGCTGAGACCTCCAGCAAGTTTCTTTGGGAAATTTACGAAATAAGCTTCAAAGTAATCGTCTGCAATTTTACTTTTGTTTTCTTCGTTCAGATGTATTAAAAATAACTCCTACCTAAGATTAAATGTAATGCAATTTAGGTTACATCTAATCTTTGATAATGGTAATTGGTAATTATATTTCTAGTTTACAGATAGATGGCGCCAACGCTTAATGATAAAGTTGTCCCACCGTTCGTCCTGTTTGAGTTAGATTTCCCTCGGTTTAGACAACTTAACGGTTATCTGAGAATCGGTTGTAAGCGCAACTTCGCTCACAATTTTCAAAACAATTTCTACGCCCTTGTATGAAATATAAATTGTAATATAGTTAAGTTGTGACGTTGCTTATGTCGTATTTAAACATAGATGCTACTTGTGACAACTTCGAACATGCTTAGGGCCCGATGCAGAGACATTTTGCGTTAAGAGTGGCGATTCCTGTTAATCATTTTGGCATATTTTTTTGCCAAGTCACTGACCAATGCCAGAGCTCGATTTTTGATGCGAAAAGCTATCACGTGGCTATTGTCTGTTTGCTTTTTCCCCATTGTGGCGCCTAGGAGCAACAAACACAAGGAGAACGCAGCTAGCTTTTAAACACGCTAACGAAGGGTTGTGTACGAATTTCATTGGACGAGCGTCACGAGCCTTTACGATGAACGTTTTACGGGCGGGGGGAAGACAATTTCCGAATTTTCCCCTTCCGACGGCAGCAGGCGCTAAAGCGTCTAGCCAATGATAAAAGGTACACAACAAAATCCACGACTTTTGACGGGTTGCGTTCTCCTTTTGTGGGGTGTTGTGTTTGTTGCTCCTAGGTGGCGCAATTGGGTGCTTGCTCGTAGCGTCGTAGGCATACGTCATAGCTAAGACCTGCCTTTAAACGGCCGCCATGACATTAACAAGCTTCGAATATGAACTTAAAGCAACAGTCGGCTCTATCGTTGCCACCTGTATTATACAGGCCCTTGTTATTAGAGATGGCAATGCACCTATCGGATTCTTCGAAGAAACGACTTTACTGGAGAGCGTGGTGCCATCTATTAATGGACAAGGAAGCTAAAACTCAAAATAGCGAAACGATAACGTAATCAGAGAACCATTGTAGAATATTATAATTAGACAACTTATATTCAATTTTGTGTCCTTTAACCTAAATTATATATCACATATAGAATATATTTAAAAATTACTATAATTTTAAGTTATTGACAAATTTACAAACTAGGCAATCAACACAAGGAATACTTTTATGTCCCGACTTTTTGGGTCAAAATGTAGCTTAAGTATCTTGTTTTGATTTCGACACTTGCCTTAAAATAAAACATCTTCAAGGAAATCGCCAAGAAGTAATATTTCTGAGAGCCAGGACCTACAAGTTACTGTTTATTAAGTGCTTGTTGAAATAATAGAAGCTTTTCACCTGCACAAGTGTTTCCTTTTAACCATGTATATTTTTTTGATATATTAAGGCTTAGCAAAAACACTACGTTCTGTTTACAGCAAAAGGAAATGTATTTAGTTTTGATTTACTGGTGAAAAGTTACCATTATTTCAACAAGCACTATATAAAGAGTAATTTGCAGGTCCTGCCTCTCGGAAATATTACTTCTTGGCGATTTCCTTGAAGATGTTTTATTTTAAGGCAAGTGTCGAAATCAAAACAAGATACTTAAGCTACATTTTGACCCAAAAAGTCGGGACATAAAAGTATTCCTTGTGTTGATTGCCTAGTTTGTAAATTTGTCAATAACTTAAATTATAGTAATTTTTAGCCACCTGGTTAAATCCGGTTATAGCCACTTAAAAAAAAAAGATTTTTGTGGGTTTATAAAAAAAAAATTACAATATGAATATTTTAGTAAATTAATAGTTTTTATTTAGAAATTTAGTTTATTTTTTGTTTCATATTTAGAAACCGGTTTACTTTTACCAGTTTTTCGGTAGGTTTTAAGTTCCAAAGTTCGCTGCCTCGCTTCTGTCATACACAAAAACTAGGGGGAATTTCCCGAGGAAATCAAAAGAATTCAGTTATTTTATACAGTTATTTCGCTTTATTTGTTTAGTTTCTTATTTACGACAATAACTGCAGACAATTTCTACTTACATAAGTAAAAGGTACTGTTTATATTTTAGCCGTTTATAACCGAAAATAAACCGGTTATAGCCAATTAAAACCACTGGTCTGGATTTTTTCAAAAAAAAGCCGGCTTTTTTCCAACCCTGAATTTTTAGGCAGTTTCATTATTTTATTTTTTAATTAAATTTATTTTTATGAAATAGCTACATAAGGCAGCACATAAGTTTTTTAAGCATGAGAGGTTGTCCAAAATATTCTTATATAGCAATAAAATAGTCTAAGAAAATTAGATACATAACTGTTATAAACCAAAAGCTTTGAAAAATAATTCTAAATTAGAAAATGAAATATATTATTTTGCTTTTGAGGAAATATTTATTTGAAAACTTTGCTAATATCCGAATATGTTTCTTTTCATTTTATCGTTGATTTTATTTATTTACACTCGAAACCCCCCCGTCTAAAAAATATTACAGCTTCTGAAGTCTGGCGTATGTGGCGCTTTTAAAAACGTTCTTTGGTCTTAGTGGCGAAACATTCTCAGACCTCTAGGCCAAAGTGACCAATTCTGGACCACCTTTTTTGTTGCACTTGAATTGAAAAGTTCAATTTTGAAAGATAATATTCTTAAAAATAAAAACATTTTTTTTTAAAAATGTCTATTAATTTAACTGTTGCGTTTTAGAAATTGTAATTTAAAAAAAGGACAACCTTGAAACTATTTAAAAATTTTCTCAATATATGCAATTTGACCATTTGACCATTTGTGGGCCACATGCCCTAAAGCGGACCACGGGGTGACCTAAAGTGGACCGGTAGATTTCTATTAATTAACCACAATTTTAAACTATAGGCCTACGATTTTTTTTTACCAAGGTGCGCATAATATTGAGGTTTCTACATTTTTACTGCCATCTATTTGGAAACATTATTTATTACAAGAACGAAGAGGTTTGGCGGTTTATTTAAAACTCAAAATAAATTTTTTATAAGAGTTTTAAAAAGGTGGTTCAGAATTGGTCGTGGTCCAAATTAGGTCACTTTGCCTTAATGCCCAAGACAAGCAATGTTTTCGGATGGTGGCGCGCCAATAAAGAACGATTCCCAATTCTTGCCAGCCCTGCTAGAGTATATCTATCGGCGCCTGCATCCAGTGTTATAGTGAAAGGCTCTTAAGTACACACCACCTCCGACTTCGGTCAGGTTTGGGCTGGATACTGAACTTCGGTTCAGGCTAACGGAGATGGTCCAGGCAAACTGGTCGCCTCGGCGGATTGGGTAGCCTGCTGTGGGGCGGCGGGCCTCCATATGCGGGCACGGCGGTCCCTTTTCCCGGCCTTTTGGGGCCCACCGGGATCTCCGGTGCCAGCTGTGCCGGGTTACTTGGGCTGCTGTGTGCTCGTCGTTCCCCTTTAGGAGCTCTCTCCAAAGGGTTTGACTCTTTACCTACGTAGATAGGGTGTCGGCTGGAGTTGCTATAGCATCCATTCTAAATCCCACTGCTGTGTGCGAAGTGGGGATTGGTCCACCCATTGCTGCACCTTCTGCTGGGTTGAGTGGCTTGCGTCAAAGGTGCGACCATCAGTAGTAGGGCTCTGCTACCCATGCTGGATTTGTCACCTGTCCGGGCTAGGTGGACGCTGGCGTAGGGCACTATGATGATAGGCCTCCGGTGGTATGGTCTCTGTTACTAGGTACACCGGGCTATAAATTCTGACACTGTTAAGTACAGCCGGAAAGCTAATTACAAAATTAAGAAATAGACTAAAGCCAAGCCTTGTTGAAGAACTTGCCTTTTTTGAGGGAAATGTAAGGTTGTGGCAATAAAATATTCTCATCATTTAGTTAATCGAGTATTTTATTATTTTTAAATGTTTTTCCTGCAAAATATTTTTCGAATACCGGTATCGCCCAATATATATTGACCGATACAGATATTAGTAAAATAGGCCGATATATCGGTGCATCCCAAAAAATTTCTTTCGGGAAACATTTGAGCGCCATCAAACGGTAGAAACCTCTAAAAATAGTCACGTGGTTATAAAATTGCTTTAAAGTTTACCGTTAAAATATTTATACTTTTTTAATAGAAAAAAAGATGAATTTATTAAACTTAATTTACGACGACTCGGGCATTAGTACTATCATTGTGATAGTGACTTTAAGTCTCTGACTAGAAATTGTAAAAAAATGAGTGACTTAAAGCAACTGTCGGCTCTATCGTTGCCACCTGTATTATGGAAAGCCCCTGTTATTAGAGATGGCAATGAATCTATCCAATTATTCGGAAAAAAGCGACTTTAATGGAGAGCGTGGTGCCATCTATTATTGGCCAAGGAAGTTAAATACAACATAGCCAAATGATAAAGTCGCCAGAGAGCCATTGTAGAGTATTATATATACACTATTTTGAGCACTTTAACCTAAATTATATATCCCATGTAAAAATATTGCTTATAATTGCTGTAATGTATGTTATTGACCAATTTACAAAATATCCAATCAACGCGATGGGTAGCTATAATTATCGCATTTTGGGTCAAAATGTGGCTTAAGCATCTTGTTTTAATGTCGACGATAGCGACATCTGTTGAAAAAAGAGCTACTTGACGTCGAGCCGACACTTGCTTTAAGACTAGAACACGTTTTTAACCTAGGCTTAACTCGATCGCGGAAGCGCGTTATAGAAGTTGGCAGTGCTATGACGAAATTACGGGAACATTTTAACACGTTATCTACGACCAAAACAATTTATTTATTACAAATAATACTGAAAGTAACTAACAACTAGTAAGTACGCGGCCTTTTTTGAGGTCGAGTACTCGAAAAAAATTGCATATTCGGATACCCGATTACTCGAATAAGCTGCTCTCTAAACTCGTCGAGTATTTGTTTTTTCTATCCTCGTTGCTTCAAAGTTCAAACAGGGGTTTTTTACAACTTTTTGGGGGGCAATAAACGGTACCTACAAAGTTGTGGAAACTGTGGTTCGTTTAAATTAAAGGAATATTTTTCAGCATTGAAAGTTACTTTATACTCCTTTTAAATTTAATTTCATAATTAATTGAATAAAACCAGCTCCTAATCAAGTACTCGATAACCCGACTAGTTAAAAATATTACTCGGGGTTTATTTCTAGTTATTCGACTCGAATAAGATAAAGTTTCCCCTAAATCGAGTACTTGGTTACTCGATTCGAATACTTGATGAAAAAAAATTGACTCGATTGCCTATAACCACTAATCGCGCAGTCCTACTTACAACTGATACTGGGAGTGACAAATAATATCGAAGTGATCATATAAATTAAGATACACAAATAGTACTAATAATAGTGCTAATTATAACATTCTACAATGGCTCTCTGACGACGTTTCGAAATTTTGAGTTTAAGCTTCCTTTTCCATTAATAGATGGCAACACGCTCTACAGTAAAGTCGTTTTTTTTCCCTAAGAATGAGATAGATTCATTGTTATCTCTAATAACAAGGGCCTTATCATAATACAGCTGGCAATGATAGAGCCGAATGTTGCTTCTATTTTTTTGGAGTGTTTGATTTTCGATCCAACATATTTTAAAATTTTCAGCCAATCTAGCGTTGAACTCTCTAAACGGCCATATAATTGGAGGTCAAGAAATCACCTTGACCTTGTACAATAAACTGTTTTTCAAAGAGGCTAAATGCAAACCGAATCTGTCAACTCATTCCGCCGTCATCATTTCAAACTTTGACCCCGATTTTGGAGGGAAAGCATTTTGTGATACTTTATCCGCCTTTGGACAAATACTCGCCTGCCACTACGAGGTAACGACCAACCTTATTCTCATCTCTCAAGTATTCCATAAGAGTGTCAATTTTCCTCGAGCCATTTTGGTGGACTTCAGACTAATGTAAAAATGTTGCGTAAACTGTATAACTCAAGTCAGAGTCACCATGGACAGTAAATTAAGAGGACATGTTTTCGATACTCTTCCACAGTGCATTTTATTTCTCCCCGCGTATCAATCAGCTCGAGAGACTCCGAGGGAGTCTTGCAAGGTCGTTTGTACCACGTGATCTTAAAATTTCAAAATGGCAATCAAACGCGGTTGATATTGTTACGTCATTTTTTGCGCTTTATATTTTAGTAATTTTTAATTTTGGGTTTTTAATTCAATAAAAACTATCAACTGATATTTAGTATATCATATTTAATCTGTAAAAACGTGAAAAAATACCTTTTGGCGTAATAATGTGTTTATATTTTTTCTTTTTTCGAACAGTATCGTCCACTCTTAGCGATCTCAAATAACCTTGTACGACTCCTGTGATTGGTTTACGGGGGCTAAAAACCAGGCTTTATACCGATCCTCTAAAATCTACTATCCATGGTTTAGGTCGGTTTGAATGCCAGTTTTGACCGTCGACGATACTTGGTTCACACGCGCCAAACCGCTTTACCCCGGTTCGCTTATAGCCAAGACTTAATGTATTTCAAATTATAACCAGAATTTTGGAAATACTAAAATGTATCCCAAAACAATTAGTTAATCATGTTAACTATACATACAGTAATATTATTGGACATTATTTAGAATTTTGTTCCCATTATGTTAAAAAATACGAGCAATTTGACTTCCCCGCCTTGTCGTTTTGAAAGCGATTCTAAGCGAACCGACTTGGACGAGTTGCTTCCCGAACCAACACGAAGCCATTTCTCACGTTGGTTTTGAGAACTAGTTATCTAAAACGAAGCGATTTTAGGGGTAAGTGTGAACCTGGCTTCAGTGTTGGCAAACAATCCGTTTTCGTCTTGAAAAATACACTGGTATTGTTTTTTTCTGGTTTAAAGACTTAAACCGGATTTTTCAAAAACCAATTTCCGTTTATTTCTCACATTAAGAGCGACACCGAGAGCAGGCAGTATTATAAATAGTGGCAGTCCAGCCAGTGATGCCAGATCTAGGGAAATCAATTTACACCTCGAAAATTCGCGAAATCTGGGGAAATTCGAGGTGAGGATGATTTTGAAGCGAAGCTATTCAGAATTCACAAGAAAAAATGAATACAGTAAAATTATGAGGCTTTGTCCGAATTTGATTGATTTGGCACCCCTGCAATTTTTCCTTGGTATTTTGTTTAGGATTTCGGTAAAGAACTTATCTGAAGATCATGCAATGTTCGAGATAAAATGTGGGTTTTTAATTCGAATTTGAGAATTTAGATTTATTTTCTACTTGGGCCTACAGGGTTACTAATATATATATATATATATATATATATATTTTTTTTTTAAGTAAATACGAATGTTTCTCAGGTTTTTGAAAACTAGGGAATTTTTAACACTATGAAAGGGAAATTTCATTTCGGCGATCTGGCATCACTGCTGACTCCTCTAAAACTACTAAACCTTTTTCTTTTACGAACCTTGTACTAAACCGTAAATAGTATAAAAAATGGGGGATATTATTCGAATGGAAAATGAGTGAGGTCGTCTGCTCTTGGGCCGTCGGCTTGGAGATCATTTTAAATTCAACTTCCCACTCCTAGGCATTTTTTCTTTGTTTAAAGTCTACCTGCACCCAAAAATTAAAATTTAGTATTTTATTAGATTATGTATAGTTGTCAACCACTGTCAAAATTTCATATTAAAATATTAATTATTTTATAAGTTATTCCAAATAGAATGTATGACGTAGAAGAAGCCAAACAAAATATATTTTACTCAAACCGTCAAATTGGCTAGATCATGATTACGTATGGCAACGTTTGGCTACACCCTAGAAATTGAAA
The DNA here is from genome assembly GCF_980474605.1 of Leiobunum rupestre. Taxonomy (NCBI): domain Eukaryota; kingdom Metazoa; phylum Arthropoda; class Arachnida; order Opiliones; family Sclerosomatidae; genus Leiobunum; species Leiobunum rupestre. The sequence continues at coordinate 47,885,304 of NC_143385.1, read as the reverse complement.
AGCCAAATTTCCAGGACAAGTTATGTCGCGTTGTACGATGAAAACATACTAAACATGAAGAAATAAAGGGCTTTGATTACCGTATCATGGTTTTAAATACCAGTGGATGAAACTATCTTTACCCCATCTGTATGAAAGAAACATTTCTACCAGGGAATAATTAATACATGGTTGGCGCTACTGTAGTCTAAATGAGTACATTAGCGACACTAATTAAATCATATTTACATTCGAGCCCGCCAAAACTTTTAAAAACTGAAATAATTTCTATAGAAGGTGCTATAAGGAGGTGCACCGAGAAAATAGGAGACGGCAGGTAGACTTTAAAGATGGCGGAAATGGACTGGTCATCACAGCGGAAAGTCTGGGACACTGGTTAAGATATCTAAATTCTAAAACGTATACTAAATTTTATATGAAAACCTCTTCCGTCTCCGTATTTTGTAAACTTACTGCAATTTTAAAAAATATACAAACCTGTACTGAATGCTACCGTGCCAAGTATTGCCAACTCTGAAGTAACTTGAACATCCGGGCGTTGGAAGCACAAATTTCGACTAACTGACACACTTATGGAACTATATAATATACTTATGATCATAATGCTCTGACATACTTATGGAACTATACTTAGGTGGACGCTAGCCATAAGGCTTTGCAGTGTAGAGCCTTGGTTCTCTACGCTACTCGGGAAATGGCCACTAATGTCATCTCAAAGGTTAATGGAATGTTAACCGTCACTGGCAGAAGAATGTAAGTAACGAAAGTTTGCTTGTTTTTGGGTCAGGGCTCGAAAAAACCTGGGTATTTTCCAAAAAGCCCAACCCAGTGGGTTTTTTATTTTAGTATACTATTCCTATATTTGTATTACATGATATGTCAAAAAAAACCCAAATCAAGAGAAATTAGAAATGTCTTATGTCGAGCCCTGCTACAAAAGATTGTAGGGACTAGATATCGTCTGCTAGGTAGACTGCTTCACATTTTTTGTGTCAGAAAAAGCTGAAAAGCTTTTAAAAGTGTACAGATACTGCAAAGGCAGCAAAGCTGAACCAAAGGACTGGTAGAAAGCTGAAGTCATAAGTCTCAAGTCTCAAATATTAAGTTAACAAGCCGGTTAGCTTTGTAAATTACTAAATAAATAAATAAATATATATATATATATATATATATATATATATATATATATATATATATATATATATATATATATATATATATATATATATATATATATATATATATATATATATATATATATATATATATATATATATATATTGCACCTTGAAAAAATGCCTTTTCATTAAAATATGAAATTTCAAAGTGGGTTTTTAAAGTGGTTTTTTTGGGGTGGGTGGGTCCAAAAAAACCACTGGGTTTTTTGGGTCTGGTTTTTTGTTTTCGAACTCTGTTTTGGGTGCTACCAGAAATGATAACTTTCGCCTGAAAACTGGGACGCAGTTTCCTCGAGTATTTTATATTTTATCTATTTCGTAAAACAGTCGCTAGGTGGGCTTTAGTTCTTCCTAAGTAAACAATAAAATTTTGCATCCACCCATGACGTTTAGCAAAGTGACACCATACTTGCTGTCCAACACCAACTGTTTGTCCACCTTGTACGTTGGAAACCTGCAGAAACAAGTCAACGAAGCCATGCTGTTCGAGGTGTTCGCCGCTGCGGGCACGGTCCAATCTCTCGTAGTTTGCAGGGATTGGATGACCAACGCGTCGTTGGGGTTTGGATACGTCCATTTCCAAGGCCAAGAAGATGGTAAATATCACCACAAACGCATACAGATAGCAGTATTCAACTTTGAACGGCTTCTGGCGTTAAAAATTAAAGGGGAATTGTCACCACTCTAAAATTGGTTAAAAACCATTTAAATGGATAGAGGACGTGCGAAAATAGTAATGTTAATATTTCCAGTATTTGATTTATTATTACCAACCAAATTTCGTGTTTTATCCCCCCCCCCCCCCCGACTCGAGAATCTCAGAACCGCTTGGTTGGACCTACCTACAGCGCCATCTCGTGAACGATATATTATTATTTACGACATTATCCTTGGCTTTTTAACCGAGTTATATTGGTAGATTGTAGTTAATTGTGTTTGTAAAATGCCTTACACGCCGCCTTTTCTCAAATTTTTGCCCCTTAATTCTTTTGGCGCTGCACGGAGGTTCAACCGCGATTGCTTAATTTTTTTAAGCCGTTTGATGTAGGTTGCGGAAAAAGTAGCGCAAGAATGTATTTATTGATACCTAGGGACAATGTCTATGTCGAGACGGTTTTTAGCCTTTCACTCAATCCACCCGTTGGTGACGTTGGTCCCCCCCCCCCCCCCGTACGCTCCTCCGCTTAAAATAAAACGTATAGTCCCGGTATTTCATTGGCCGGTGACGTTTAGTCCCCCCCCCCCCCCCCCCCCCCCCCGCGCGCGAGACTGAGAAAGGCGGGCAACGTGCCCATAATCAGTCTTCCTAAATATAAATAAATACATTCTTGGTAGCGTAACTTTTTAAATACTTTCCCAATAACTATAAAATTTCAGGGACATAATCATTCATATATTTTCTATCATTCTGTAAAAATAACCTCGTAAATTTTGGTTTGGGTGACAATTCCCCTTTAAGGGGGCCAAACAAAAGGAGTTAGACTGGTGGTTGTCCACTTGGTAATAATAATAATAATAATAATCAGAAAGGCTATAATAACCAACGTATCGGCCAATGCGAGACGTCTATTAGCTGCCAGAGTTTCGATTTGTCATTTTAAAGCAAGTGTCGGCTCGATGTCAAGTAACTCTTTTTTCAACAGATGTCGCTATCGTCGACATCAAAACAAGATGCTTAAGCCACATTTTGACCGAAAATGCGATAGTTATAGCTACCCGTAGCTATCCCTCACGTTGATTGGATCATTTGTAAATTGGTCAATAACATACATTACAGCAATTTTAAACAATATGTTTACATGGGATATATAATTTAGGTGAAAGTCCTCAAAATAGTGTAAAAGTTGTTTAAATATAATACTCTCTAGCGACTTTATCATTTGGCTATTTTTTATATTTTTGTATTTAACTTCCTTGGCCATTAATAGATGGCACCACGGTCTCCACTAATGTCGCTTTTTTCCAAAGAATCGGATAGATTCATTGCCATCTCTAATAACAGGGGCCTTTCCATAATACAGGTGGCAACGATAGAGCCGACAGTTGCTTTAAAACACACAGCGCTTCCTTAATAAACGGTGAACCTCTCACCTTAGCCACTAGGTGGCTCTGTTAACTCTAAAGGATTATTGCAACGGATTTCGCTTCGAATGCTACAGTTTGCATCTTGATATATCCATGGGTATTTGATTTTTGTTAGGTTAGATTACGACTCTACATCAGTTATTGAATCGCACGTCCTTTAATAAGTCTGTTCCTTATCCCCTCTCACTTGATTGTTGGCTTGTTAACAGCGCCATCTATTGCTGATAAATAGAAGCTCGCGAAGAAATGTGTGAACAAATAGTCGCTTAGGGAATACATAGTTCATTAAATATTTATTTAAAATCATGTAATTAACAAAGTTGATAAATACGTTATCTAGATGGCGCTCCTGTGTAATAACTAGAGCTGTTAATTTTCCGGAAAAATAAAATGCGGAAAATTTTCCGCAAATCGGAAATATTAAAAATTGAAACACAAATTACTTTTTAAGGGTTTTTAATGTTTTTATCGAAATAAATAATAAAATGTCTAATAACAGTAAACATACTACAAAACATTGAAAGTGTTACATTGTTAATCTGTTTAAACTAGTCTAGAGGTTTAGTTTTACTTTTAGATTCGAAAAAATGAGGCGAAAATTCCGCTTTATTTAAATTTGCAACAATATTAGACTAATCACGGCATTAAAACTTTTTTATTTTTTCGGAAAAATACGGAAAATGTTCCGTAAAAAATACCTCTGTTAATTTCCGGAAAATTTTCCTTCTTACAACTCTAGTAATAACATAAGCTAATGATACCTCTAAGTAGACAAATAAGCCCTTTCAAGGTGGAATCTTTGTCCAGAAAATGTGATGTCAAATCTTGTCTCTCCGATTCCCGCGAAAATGAAAGATTTGAAAAATATCTCGGACCCAGCGCCGCTGTGTGGTCGAGAATGAAACTATATTGGGCTGAGAGAAATAAACCAATAGCAAAAAAACGTTCCTTTGCCTCTGTGGGGGGAACGAATTTTCTAAGGGAATACCGAAATTTATCTCTTTTGGGGAAGTTCAAGCTAGCCTTGCACCAAACGGGATTAAAGAAACGTCAGCTTCGGCAGTTCCAAGTGTATGTTAAGGCTACTTTGATACGCAGTACGGAGAGACATAGGTCGATTTGGACAAGCACAGCATGGCCATTTGTCTACTTAGAGGTATCATTAACTTATGGTAATAACGATAGCAGAGGGACTTTTGGGGGGACCAACCTCCTACAAATGTAATGCCCCTGATATAACCACTATAAGAATAGTTCTTTTTATAAAATAACCTTGGCCATCTTGATGAAATGTTGCCTCCCCGCTTCAGCTATGGATCCGTTTTCTCTCCCACTAAAGAGTTTATGAACTCATTCTTAGGCATTGGCTGAACTATTCCAGGGCAACATTTCAACAAGTTGGGCAAGCGTAAAGACATTTTATAAAATCAACTATTAGACAAACTACCTTTTTGCCGCGATTCCGAATGGTTTCTAGCCGATCGAGCTGTCCTTTTGCACAAAAACAAGATGATTTTCGGGCAGTGTCTGCGCCTGGCGAAATTGCCCAGTGACTTCAACGGCGACATCGCGACGCTGAAAGAAAATATCGTCTTCGTTGTGAATCTGGAGGAGAGGGTCGTCGTTAAGGATATGTACAACGTGTTCGCTGGATTTGGGAAAATTATCCTGTGTCACGTAAGTAACATTGTCGAAACTGAAAATTTAGACGAGCTGACCAATCATTGTATCGTTTTAAACCCAAAGGTAGAAAAGGATCTCTGTGGGAAGTCGAAAGGTTACGGTTGCATTGTCTACGAAAACGAAGAAGCGGCTGAAAAGTCCATCTCCACTTGCAACGGAATGGTACTCAAAGGCAGGAAATTGTAAGTTGACGTTTATTGTTTGGCGTTGTTGGAATCAGTCGAGTAGTGGTGCATTAACAAAGCTCGTTGTACCAATGAATGGGCGTTCTAAAAATTATTTCCATTGAAATAATGGAAACTTTTCGCATGTAGACAGAACATCGTGGTTTGGCTTAGCCTTAATATGTCTAACAAAAATAACTGGTTAAAAGAAAACACTTCTTGCATACCGTACAGGTGGGATATTCCCATTATTTCAACAAGCCCTATATAAACAGTGATGATAAAATACGCGAAAAAGTAGATTAGTCCATAATTAAAAGGGATAATATAGCTAAACCCTAAACTTATTTGAAGAAATTAAAAAACTTACTAATAACTCGTACCGATTAGTGTTCGAGCAAACAAAAAACGCGAATCTCGGATCAAATAGATCTTCGAGTAATAAACTAAATTAAAAATAAATAAAATAGACAAATTCCAGTGGTAGACCGGTTTCGTTCTATTTGGAACTCATCACTAAGCCTAAACATTAAAAATTTCAAAACTCGTTGCATAGCAACGGAAAGCCGAAAAGGGGGAGTGTGGTGGAGAAGAGTATATAGGATAAGTAACTTAACTTACTATATAAACAGTAACTTGCAGGTCCTGGCTCTCGGAAACTTTACTTCTTAGTGATTTCCTTGACGATGTTTTATTGTAGGGCCTATTGGAGAGTGTGGGGTTAATTTGGGGTCTTCCAAGTTTCTAATATATATGCGAACAAATCCCTATGGCCGGGCTTTGGGCGTTATAATTATCTTGGCTATGAGACTGTTAATAATAATTTGAACTTTGGAAGGGTATAGCTACTTTGATGTTGTTAATTATATGTATTTATTTTAGATTCGTGCACAATGACTTCACTGTTAACAATGAGACATGCTTTAAGAATATTTTGGAATATGGAGGCAATATTTCCTGGTTAAAACAGGATCTCGTTACCAAAATTGAAAACTGTCCATTGATGGTAAACGGTAATACTACACCCTGGTCCATGGACGTTTATCCACTTTCATTAGAAAAGAGTATTTGGTCAAACGGAAGTGATTCGTGGTCGAAAGAAATTCTACCGAAGGATAAAGGTCTATGGGCAAACGAAGAGGAACCATGGTTCAAAGAAATTGTACCAAAAGAAAAAGGGATATGGTTAAATGAAAAGGACCCGTGGTCGAAAGAATTTGTACCTAAGGAAAATGGCATATGGACCAATGGAAATTATCCATGGGCGAAAGATAAACATCTTTGGGTAAATGAAAATGGTCTATGGCCGAAAGAATCTGTTCCAGCACCAAATGAAAATGGAAGCAACCAAATTTGGTCCAGAAAAAATGAGCAATGTTTTAAAGAAAATGATCATTGGCTGGAAAAAAACGTTAGAGTGCCGAAAGCAAATGGCGTGTGGTTTGGAGACAATGTTCCAGTGCCGAAAGCAAATGGCGTGTGGTTTGGAGACAATGTTCCAGTGCCGAAAGCAAATGGCGTGTGGTTTGGAGACAATGTTCCAGTGCCGAAAGAAAATGTACCACATCCAAGTGTAAATGGTGTGCGGTCGAACGAATCGAACCCTAACACCGTACAGAATTTCAAAATGCCAAACGAAATCGACCTATGTTCAAAATGGGACTTTTTGGAGCCAACACGAAATGTCGAAAGACCAAAATCGGTTATCCTAGAGCAAAAAGGATCTGCAGAAAGACCAAAATCAGTTACCTTAGAGCCAAAAATAGATGTCGCAAGAGCAAAACCAATTGTTCTAGAGCCAAAAGTAAATGTCACAAGACCAAAATCGGTTATGCTAGAGCCGGACGAAAAAGTGACGAGAACACAATCGGTTATCCTAGAGCCAAATTTAAAAGTCACGAGACCAAAATCGGTTATCTTAGAACCAAAAGGAAATGTCACGAGTCCAAATTCGGTTATCCTTGGGTCAAGAGGAAATATCACGAGACCAAACTCGGTTGTCCTAGAGTCAAAAGGCAATGTCACGAGTCCAAAATCGGTTATCTTAAAACCAAAAGGAAATGTCGAAAGATCAAAATTAGTTATTCCAAAACCAAAATTAGACGTAATTTCGACAAAAGTAGCTGAATGTTCAAAATTAGATGTCTTTGAATGGCCAAAATTAGACGTAGCCGCGCAAAATGTCAACGTTTGCGCACCAATTTGGCCCACGTTGCAAAGCGCACCACCAAAAAAAGAAATCTGCCCGAATCAGAAAGTAAGTTTTTCAAATTGTATGATTTATTTCTGCTGTCGGGGAAATGACTATGTTGAGCGTTGCTCCCAGTCCCCTCGCTCTCCATTAAATACCATATTTATGGTCGAATTTAACATCGCTGCCGCCACCTTTAAAGCAAGTGTCGGCTCTACGTGAAGTAGCTCTTTTTTTAAAAGATGTCGCTAGGGTCAAAATCAAAACAAAATGCTTAAGCTACATTTTGACCCAAAAGGCGGGACATAAAAATATCCCTCGCGGTGATTGTGCCGTTTGTAAATTTAACAATAACTTAAATTATAGAAATTTTTACAATTTTTTAATGGGATATATTATTTAGATTAAAGTCTACTAAGTAGAGTATAAGTTGTCTAATTATAATAATTATAAATGGTTCTCCGACGACGTTATTGTTTCGCTATTTTGAATTTTAGCTTCCTTTGCCATTAATAGATGGCACCACGATATTCAGTAAAGTCGTTTTTCGAAGAATCGGATAGATTCATTGGCATCTCTAATAACAAGGGCCTTATCGTAGTACAGGTGGCAATGATAGCGCCGACTGTTGCTTTAACAGAAGCTAGAGTTGATTGGCGCTAGTTACGCTAAAAACTAGACGCAGCGCGTGTTAGCAGACGATGTTTTGATCAACAAATACGAATTCTAGACCATCGTCTCAACAGTGTCATTCTCCGTAAGCAACAATACTTTGTCATGGTTGCCACAGTACCTGGGAAACATGGATAAGTTAGGGAATTTAATTTTGGTCGCAAATGGGAAATGTTTACTAAAATGAAGGTAAAAAATAACTTGGGAAAGTCAGGGAATTTTAAAAACTGTGGCAACCCTGTTTGTAGCGACCTTCGTCCGCTTTCCATTCTTGGTAACACCATTTCACGCCAATGATTGCCATCTATTTTTATGTTTTGGGATTACAAAGCAGACTAACTGACGCTTCGAAGTATGCTAGGGCAGGGTCAGAGGCTATTACTAATGCTATCATCCCAAATTTTGTAAAGGGCTGTCTGAGCCTTGAAAATGTTTAACTCGAAACTATACTAAAATATTATTTGAAAAATAACTAGTATATACATGGCCATCAGAGGGGTCGGACATTGACCAAACATGTGTACGGGATCTGGAAATCCGATATTTCACGCTGGATTTCGGGATTTTGAAAAAAATTAATTCAGGCTGGATTTCGGATTTCTTGTAATGTTCGACCCCTCGAGGCCATATCGTCCTTTAAATTAGGCCAACATGTTCAGCGGTTGGCCTACCACCAGGGTATTTGTGCTCCACTAACAAGTTAATTTAAAGGGGGACAGGCAGAGAAAAACCTAAGCCTTTAAGGATCAGAAACTTGGTCACTCCTGCTACATATTCTTGCCCTATGTATATAAATAAATTAATTTAGAGCAGTGGAAATAGCTTTGGATCCAGAACTAATTTGTTACAAGGCAATTTCTGTGGAAAAATGTTCAACATATTGATCGAACTATGTGCTGAAAAAAAGTTGACGGACCTTGTCATATGGGAAAATGTTTAAAAACGGAAATTTTGTCTACTTTTGGTTCTCGACCTTTAATTTGGAGGGTTATTGTTTGATCTAAACCATTCATGTGTTGAATCGTAATTCTTATAAACATGACATGAGCGTATAGAACACGTATAATGTTCAAGTTCATTGTACCGTAAAAATGGGTAAAAATTTGAAACATAGCTGAGTTATTTTATAGATTTTGAGGTAATCTCTCACGCGGTGTAGCTTTCAAAGTTTTCCCATTTTGTATATTTCCGCCATTTTGGAAAATGGGTAACATTAATACAATTAAGAGTTACTCTGGTTCTACTTACCCGATTGACACATAATAGGGCTTAAAAATAAACATTTTTCCAGCGTATTGTTTGATATATTGAAATTTCTTGTAACAAATTAGTTACTAGTTTTCCGCCATTTTGTGCTAGTTTCACTGGGCTAAATCTCGATAAGTATAACGTCGGTGCTTGCTAACTCGATCGTGATCGCAATAGCTCGAGGCAAGCGCGGAAAATGTGAAAAGATCCAATGTTATATTCGTTAAAAATATCGACGACGACGTCGATGAGATCAAACTGAAGCATCTATTCAAGAAGTACGGCAAGATCGTCAGCACCAGGACGGTCAACGACGGCAAAGGGAAGAACAACGGATACGCCTTCGTCAATTTCACCAATGCCAATTCCGCCGAAGACGTAAGACTTTTTTATTCTTGTTTTCAAAGAAAATATCTTCTTAACAACATCATAAGCTTAAGTTCTTGGGTGATAATAATTGGCTTCACAAGTCACTACTTGACTTAGGCCTGAGTGGTTCTATGGGTATCAGCTTAGCTTGTGTGATAATAATCAGTGGTGTAGTCGGGGCAGGGCGTCGCCCCGGTGCTTTTTTCAAAGGCAGGGCCCCGCCCCGCCTTGGTTTTTCCTCTTTTTTTCAACTTGCCAGGGCGCGCCTTGCTTCTATTTCGTATATAATTTTTCTGGAATAAAGGGTGTTTGAATTTATGATAAAATTTGCCCGCAGAAAAATACCATAACAATTTCAAATCGTTACCTAGGTACAGCCAGCTTCGATCACACTAAAATTCGAAGTTGGACGTACATTTATAGGGGCCGGTACAGCCAACTTCGATTTCGCGCGCAATCTAAGTTGGCTGTAACCAGGTAGCGCCCCGGTTCTTTTTATTTTAGGACTACACCACTGATAATAATTGGCTTCACAAGTCCCTAGTTGACTTAGCCCTGTGTGGTTCCTTGGGTATTAGCTTAGCTTGGGTGATAATAATTGGCTTCACAAGTCACTCATTGTTATTTTCGCTTGTTCCGGGATTTCGGAGTAGGGTAAGAAGAGTAAGGCTATGGCGTTATTTTACTCCGATTCTGTGGTGGCGAATAGTGTGAGTCGGGGTAAAACGTGTTTCGAAAATGGCTGCCTGTGGCCTTTTCAGCAGATAAATCCTGGCTAGCAGACGATGAAATCAGATTTACTCCTTTACACCTCCTTTTCAGAAGCAGTGGCGTAGCTAGCATGGGTGTCACCCGGGGCGGATATCATGGTGGGCTACTTACTAGTCTCTAGTTTGTGTTTTCACGGTTGGGTGTCACCCCCAAATCACGCCCAAACGGGTGGCAGACGACCAAATCCGATTTACTCCTTTACAGAATGAGTAAAAAGAGTAGCCCTAATACTCCGGAACAAGTGAATAGTTCATGGGGCGGAGTAATTCTGATCCCGGGAACGTTTTAGGGTAAAAAGAGTACACTTTTAGTCCGAGAACAGGGTTAAGGTAAATGTTTCGATTCATTTTAATAGCCTAGATGAATACCAAGAGATATACAGGGTGTCCACTAAAATTCGAAAAATAATAAAAAACTGAAAAACGTTTTTTTTATTTAAAATTTCTATGGAATATTCCTCGTGCAGGGGGACATTTACTAGTGTAAAATGGAATGACCTTTAACCATGTCTTCTAGGTCATTCAAAAACTATCTCGAGAACCGTTGGGTTTACGGATTTGGTTCCAATAAGAAAAATCTGGCTCGTCATATTATTAGTTCAAATAACTTTGATTTGACCAATCACTTGACGAGATATTGAAGGTTAATGAATTCGGTGTTTGATAATAATATAATCTGATTAGTTTTAATGTGACTAAATCAAATAAATATTGAATAATTTATAACGGTTCAATTATGCCACCGTCGGCTACGATATAATGCTTAAGCTCGTTTAACGACGGAGTGCAATTATTCTAAAACTTGTTGTCATAACAACCAATCTTACAGAAATAAGGTTCAATTCATTAAACTTCAATTTATCGGCTTCTGATTGGTCAAATTTGGTCAAATCAAAGTTATTTGAACTAATAATATGGCGAGCAACCACTTTCTAATTGGAACCAAATCCGTAAACCCAACGGTTCTCCAGATAGTTTTGAATGACTTTGACAGGGTTCGTACAGAACCTGGATATCCTGGAAAACCTGGATAAGTCAGGGATTTAAATAATTTCGTAGAAAGTCAGGGATTTTAGTTAGTCAACCAAACCACACATTAACAAAGAATTTTTGACCTAAAATAATAAACCAAATGTCCAAAAATATAACCAAAAAGGTCAGGAATATTGGCAAAAATTGATCAGCGATAACCTGGAAAAGTCAGGGATTTTAGATCAGAAATATTCGTACGAACCCTGCTTGAAGACATGGTTCAAGGTCATTCCATTTTACACTAGTAAATGTCTCCCTGCACGAGGAATTTTCCATAGGAATTTGAAATTAAAAAAAAAAACATCAGTTATTTATCATTTGAATTAAAGGCGTTAAAAGTCGCTCGATGATGTGATGTTGCCAAGGGTATTAGCATTATTACTTACTCGTGATATAATTTAAATTGAAAGGCCATCAACGGCATGAACGGAAGAGTGTACACCGGAAGAGCTCTGCACGTGAGCTCCTACCAGGAGAGGTCCGAGCGGGATGAGGCGCTGAGGGAACACTTGGAGCAGGCGAACTACCAATATCGACATACTAACCTGTTCATCAAGAATTTGGATATGTCCATCGATGACGAACGTCTGTGGAAAGAATTTGCACCTTTTGGAAACATTAAGAGCGCTAAGGTAATTGAAATCAATGTCCTGCACCATTCTCGCAACAACAAAATATTTCTTAACCTTGACTCAACAAATTTCCCTTAAAATACCATCGTTCAATGCCAGCCAATAGGCAGTCGCCATTTTAGTGACACCAAATCAATTGTTTTATTATTTTTATAGACGTCATTCAGGGGGTTGGAGAAAAAAACTTTTTTTTTATATATTTTTCGCCTTGGTTTGACCATGCATACATATTACCAATCCACTAAAAAATAATATGAGTATTATTACAAACATTTTGGAATAATTTTTAGTTAATTAAAAAAATATATTAAAGAAACCATTGGTTTTTTTAAAATAAAATCACTTAAAGCAACTGTCGGCTCTATCGTTGCCACCTGTATTATAGAAAGGCCCCTGATATTAGAGATGGCAATGAATCTATCCGATTCTTTGGAAAAAAGCTACATTAGTGGAGACCGTGGTGCCATCTATTAATGTCCAAGGAAGTTAAATACAAAATAGTCAAATTATAAAGTCGAAAGAGAGCCATTGTAGAATATTATATTTAAACAACGTATACACTATTTAGAAGACTTTCACCTAAATTATATATCCCATGTAAAAATATTGTTTAAAATTGCTGTAATGTATGTTATTGACCAATTTACAAATGATCCAATCAACGCGAGTGGTAGCTATAACTATCGCATTTTCCGTCAAAATGTGGCTTAAGCATCTTGTTTTGATGTCGACGATAGCGACATCTGTTGAAAAAAGAGTTACTTGACATCGAGCCGACACTTGCTTTAAACCAGCCAACCCTGACGTCATTTTTAATTTTATCTGTTAATATTATCATATGTAATATAATTACCTAGAAGTATGCCTCAGTGTAACATTTACATAGAGTAAATTTCAATGAGACCTTTTTTCACACGGAACATTCAATAGAGTTTCAGCAACCCATTTCTAGGCGGAAACGCGAACGTCTACGTCTCTTCCCGACGTACGAGGTTAAACAGTCTAGATTATCTTTGGTCAAAATTTCGTTCATCAAAAATGGTTTAAAATTTTCGACGTCTAGCGAAGTGAAATATGGCGCCATTTAGAAAACAAAAGTGATACACATGTTGTTTGTGGTACGACCCAACTAGTTAAAATAAATGGTCTTGTTGTTAGTTTCACTCGTCGTCTGCTTTTTCTAATGCCGGATTCCTGTGTTCCCGACGTCAGATCAATTTCTCGGATCTGGCGTAGACGTTCGCGTTTATATAATATAAATCGCGAAATATCTTTAATAAAGATATTTCGCAATTTATATTAATAAAGATATTTCGCAATTTATATTAATAAAGATATTTCGCAATTTATATTAATAGAGATATTTCGCAATTTATATTAATAGAGATATTTCGCAATTTATATTAATAGAGATATTTCGCAATTTATATTAATAGAGATATTTCGCAATTTATATTAATAGAGATATTTCGCAATTTATATTAATAGAGATATTTCGCAATTTATATTAATAGAGATATTTCGCAATTTACATTATTAATATAAATTGCGAAAGATATTTCGAGATTTATATTAATAAAGGTTATTATTGCCAACAATGTTTTTCGAAAATGTTTGGTCGCTTCATGTTTTGCATAAATTAATTCTTGATATTTCCATTTGAAATGGCGTGGTAGGTGATGCGTTTCGATAACGGCGCTTCGAAAGGTTTCGGGTTCGTGAGCTTCAGTTCGATCGAGGAGGCTGAAAAGGCGCAGTCGGAAATGCACGGCCGCCCGCTGCTCTCCAAAGCCCTGTACGTCAACGTGGCCCAGCCCAAGGACGAGCGCAGAGCCATGCTGACGAGACAAATTGGAAAGAACGCTGAAGCCATTACTCTACTCAAAGACGCCCGCAAAGGTAAAGTAACTTCCACGGTTACTACGGATCGTATAGAGGTCGGTAACGGTTAATCATTATCCATGTTTAAATTGATTTTTTTCGGGAAAAAATGTAAACAAAGAAATTTACCGGTTAATATTTCGGAAAATGATTAAAAAACATGTATTATTCGGAAAATTTGAGCTTTTTATCGAAAAAAAGGTCGTTTTTCCGATTAATTTTACAAATTTATCAAAAAATTAATCGGATAATACAGAAATATAAATTACTTGATCAAAACGTTTTACGAATAATTTTGAGAGCTTTATCTATTGAATAAAAGTTAACCATCCCCGACCTCTAGGATCGTAGAAGGTAATAGACGGTCACGCTAGAGCTTAAAACCCAGTTTAGGTCTGTTTGAACTTTAGCCAGTTTAGACCACCGACGATAATTCGTGGTTCACACGTGCGCTGGTTTTGAGAACTAGTTATCTAAAACGAAGCATGTATATTATCTGTGCTGAGACAAAGTGGTAAGCATTTAACATAATGAAGTACTGCGGAAACTTATTTATCGGATCGACAGATGGCGATATGCGTGGGTTGGTATTATGACGTTGCTTTTCTTAATTAAAGGCAGTATAAAGTAAGTCGAAAAATCTTCTCTTAAAGGGAATATAACCTTTATGGTGTGGAGCACCAACGTTTGCAGCTCTGGCCGCTCTTGCCTTTGACTTTAGAAATGTTTGGCGCCATTGTGTAAGGTAATTTGAAAAATTGAAGGGGTCTCCCGTAAAGATTGTTTTGCAGGTTATATTCCCTTTACACGAGCAACGGCTTGTTTGTAACGTAACTAGCGCGAATCACCTCTTGCTTCTGTTAAACCTGGTGGCGTAATTTGGAAATTTAAAGGCACTATGAACTTGCATATTTATGGTAGATCAACGAATTTAACATTTCTGCCACTAGGTTCGGGCTCTAAATGAGTTAGTGTGCAATAACTGGTGGCTTTACCGGGGAGTCGGGGTCCGGCTCTTGTAACCCAGCACGGGCGGTGGCGCACTGGGAGATGTTAGCTCCGTTCAAATGGTCCTATCTCCACCTCCAACTTCGGTCCGGTGTTGGCTGGTAACTGGGCTTCGGCCTAGGCTAACGGAGAGGGACCAGGCAAACTGGCTGCCTCGGAGGATTGGGTAGCCTGCTATGGGGCGGCGAGCCTCCGTATGAGGGCACGGCGGTCCTGTTTCCCGGCCTTTTGGAGCCACACCGTGATGTCCGGTGCCAGGTGTGCCGGGTTACTTGGACTGCTGTGTGCTCGTCGTTCCCCTTTAGGAGCTCTCTCCAAAGGGTTTGACTCTTTACCTGCGTAGGTAGGGTGTCGGCTGGAGTTGCTACAGCATCCACTCTTAATCCCACTGCTGTGTGTGAAGTGGGTAATGGTGCAACCATTGGCCTTCAGTAGTAGGGTACAGGCCTAACAAGAGACGGGGGAAGCCGGTACAAATTTCGGGGGCCCGGGTTTGAACCCTTTTTTATGCTTCTATCGCGAAACATTGATATTTCCAGAAATAAAATATCTATTGGGGCCCAGAAATATGGGTTTACTTGGTAGGGTACCACTATCCATGCTGGATATGTCACCTGTCCGGGCTTGGGGACGCTGGCGTAGGGCACTATGATGATAGGCCTCCGGTGGTATGGCCCCTGTTGCTAGGTACACAGGGCTATAAATTCTGACGCACTGCCACTAGGTTCGATAGAAGTTAGAAGTGATTGGTGCTAGTTAAGTAAACAAGCCCTAGCGCGTGTTAGCAGATTGTGTTTTTATTTAATTCATACTCCCTTTAAGGGCACTTCTCAGAAACAACGATCTTACCGACTTTGCGAAATATCTCTCAAAGAACGTTTCTCGTGTTAATTTTTAAAAAAATCTAACTTTTTCTGCATAATCGTTAGTCTTTACATTTATATTTGTGTAAAATGCGGTAGAACGTAATTTCGAGTGTACCTGTTGATCCGGGAGACTTAGAATAGGCCTTTATATAAAGTTACATGGGCCTTCTTGTTTTGATGTTGCTGCTGCGTCACGGGTGACGTATCGATGACGGTTTACTACGGAAAGCCCCGGACATAAGAGTAAATTCGACGAGGCACCCTGTTTTTAAGCATAAACTGAATTGAACTTCGACCTGTTTCATGACGAATGAGCTACATAAAAACAAGTTCGGCAATCGTAGCTTACTTTATAGAAAGGCCTATTACTTGTTAACCAATACTAGGAAATTATATATACACACTCGGAATGTCTAAGGCCCTGGTGATTCTCGTAGGAACGGGCGTGTTTTTGCTCACAATGTTTCAAATCTTAAGCCCAAATTTTGGTAAAAATTTTAAAAATGTTGCAAACCCAACTAATTTTAACTGGTGTTTGAAATATCTTATGACTGTTAATGGTTAGGGTTTTCAGCGTTCTAAATTAGCTACGATCTATCGTATGACACCAACGAGAACCAATTGTTCCTTCAAGGAAGCTAAATTCGCCGCTAGGGGTCGAAGCTAAAAACTCCATTATTTCCTTATTATCCAAATGTAAATATTATTTGTAACGAACCATTTTTAAATTTTTGCCGAACTTAAGTTCAAATGATTCGATATTAAGCCTTGTCTCGTATAAGAGTTACTACGTCTTATATGCGACGTAGCTTAAGCCCCGCCCGATGCACGTTGCCAACGAAATCTTGTACATTCCGTGTGTATACGTATATAAATTCCTGCCAATTTTTGTTTGAATATTTATTTTTTCTCAAAGGCAAAACATCGAGAAACAAGAAGAAATGAACAACTGAAAAAGATTTAATATAAGAAAATATAAAAGGCTTTGTGTCCATAAACTAAACCTTTGTGCCTTCATTAACCTGTTCTTTGTGGATAGTATTAAATCGCTTCAAAAAGTCCGCTCTTGTTATTTACAAAGTTTGTTTTTAAATACTATAATATGTAAGGTTTTTAAATATTTTAATTACTAAGTCATTTTAATAAAGTTTATAACTCTTCGTGGGCGAATATTTTTGCGGAATAGACGCTTAAATAAAACCAGTTCAACGATTTGCATAGAAGTAGTAATACATGGGTTTTTCCACGTCAAATCGACAACTCATGCAACCATGGGTCGGCCGATTCAAATGAAATTTAAACAATCATGTTGAAATTATTTTTTTTGGCGAAATCGATGCAGCGGTTGCGTAACTAGAGCCCTTCGAAAATGTCACTTTTTCCAACTCTTGAAAAGTTCATTTTCGCACCCTCAAACATATTGTATAATAAATTGAAGAATATTAATAATCAGCTAGGCTAATACCCAAGGCACCACCTTAGGCCTAAGTCATCATGCGACTTTTGAAGCCCTTAATTCAGGTGGCCGGGTTACAATGCGTAGGAGAGTGGTGGCAAGCCCTGCATGCCACGCGTTCGAGCCAACAGCTCCCTACACTAACTATTACCGTTAGGGGAAACCGAAGAACTCGGGGGAAAACCGCTTAAACCAGTGCAAACTCAACGCAGAAGGAGTTTTTCCGAGTTTTCACCCAGTGCCACAAGCTGGGATCGAACCCGGCTCCTCTTGCTGCGAGGCGAAAGTGCTAACCACTATCAAACTCTGGATATACAAGCTCCCCGCCAGCAATAGGCACAAGTAGGCACGTGCCTACGTTTAAAAAGTGTAGGCCTACTTTGGGGGCCTCTAAATTTTTGAAACGGTGCCTATTATAACCCTCAATATTTTTAGTTACTAGTTTGTAAAATAAGATTTGTTTTTAAATTTTTAGCCTACTGAGTTAATTTTATCGAAATGTACTATAATTAGAGTACGGTTGGCAACGCTGTCCGTGAAATTGACTGATAAGAGATGGTGACTCATTTTAAATTGTAATTGGATCAAATGTAACACATTTTAGATTGTAATTGGATCAAATGTAACACATTTTAGATTGTAATTGGATCAAATGTAACACATTTTAGATTGTTATGGGATCAAATATAACACAGCGGCTTTGGAACGCAACTGACTGACTTTATATTGCAGGTAGTAAAATTGTATCTTTTTCAAAACTCTCAAAGTCGAATTGGATATGACCAATTTTAAATATAATTTCCGAATCAAATATAAGGTAATAATCGTAATAATCATAATAATCAACTAAGCTAATAAACAAAGCAGTTTATTAGCCACTTTTTGTTTTTGTCAGCCACTTCATTATTGGCGATGGCAGCGTGATAAAACCATTATTATCAATCTCAATTCAAGCGTTTCTTAAGGGCTTTATAAAAAAAACTTTTTATCTAAAGTCGTTACACTCGAAATTGATGTTACCTAAGACGTCTGAAGTGGTCGGTATTTATCCATCAGTAGTAACGAAGACAGCAGTGGATACGACATTTGCAAATTTTGCTGAGGGAATTTTGATTTCCCAAATTATTTCAGAAATCAAAAACTGATTCTGAAATTTCAGAGTACGATTTTCACGTGTATTTCTGGTTTCTAATCGTATATCGAGATTTTGGAACTGATTTTCGCAGGGGTTTCGGGATTTTCAAGTTGATTTCAAGACTTCTTAAGCAATTTTTTTCTCTGGAGCGTACTTAATTTGTACGTGCCTATTTTAAGGATTTTTGAACTACCCAAAATTAAACAAAACTAGGATAAAACTGGTATATTTAGAAACTAAAAGTTTAAACAAGACAACAAAATAGACTTGTGCACAACCATTTAAAAATTTTATTAAAACTTTTTTTTATTCTTAAAAATGTCACGATGAAGGTAGCTGAAACTGTAGTCGAGTTTTAATAAATTTTTAAATGCATGTGCGCAAGTCTATTTTGTTGTCTTGTTTTAATTTTGTTTTTAAACATTTTGCGCAAGTTAAACGCTATACATCAAAAAATAAAACTGGTAATTAATCAATTTTACAACAACCCAAAACGACTACCAGACTGAAAGTTTTGGGGTAGTATTAGGTTTTAGAACTACTAAAATAATCCCTGCTTTGCAATCAAGCTCCCAAAGAATCAGGGAGAGGGGGGCGACGCTGTGTCCAAAATAATAGTTGGACACGAGCTTACCCGAATAGTATAAGTACATTGGAAAAATTACTAAAAATCCACCTGGTACTTTGCATAGTAAAATCAAACATTGTCCGTTCATTAGTTAGTTTTGGTTACATATTATTTTATTAAAGGCCGCTTTACTTTTGGAATTTTAAGAAACCAAACAAATTCTTTTCAAAAAAATTTATTGTACGATTGTAATTTTACACCTAATTGCTTTGTCCAAAGCAAAAGCAAACAATATTTTGTTATTGTTCAATTCGTACTGGTAATTTAATACCTAATTGCTGTGACCAAAGCAGAAGCAAACAATATTTAGTTATTGTTCAATTCGTACTTGTAATTTTACACATAATTGCTTTGACCAAAGCAGAAGCAAACAATATTTGGTTATTGTTCAATTCGTACCTGTAATTTTGTTATTGTTCAATTCGTACTGGTAATTTAATACCTAATTGCTGTGACAAAAGCAGAAGCAAACAATATTTAGTTATTTTTCAATTCGTACTTGTAATTTTACACCTAATTGCTTTGACCAAAGCAAAAGCAAGCAATACTTTGTTATTGTTCAATTCGTAATTGTAATTTTACACCTAATTGCTGTGACCGAAGCAGAAGCAATCAATATTTTGTTATTGTCCAATTTGTAGTTTCTCTAGAGAGGAATACTTTTAATTATTATTTAATTAACTAAACTATTTTTAGAAGAATCGTAAAACGAGGCTGCTTTTCAATGGGGCAAAATTTGATTTTATTATAGATTTAAGTCTTACAGGGTTTTTCAAGAATCAGGAATACCCAAGAAATTCATAACATTACCTTTTTAAATGTGTAACAGAGTTAATAAATAATTTTCCAATCAATTCAACTAACCTAAAAATAACGGTAAAAAATTTCACTTTCGAATTTTCGTTTAAAAATAAATTTACAAACAAAAATATCGAAACATTAAAAAAATCAGAGATATCTTTAAAACGAAATATTAATGATCGTAAAATTCATATGATAAAATAGGATACGTTTTTTAAGATTAGAGAAATTGTTTCTTCATAAAGTTACTCGGGTTACGCTACTTTATCTGACTAATCTAATCAGTGTTTCCACTTTGCGGCGAAAACTGTCTTGGTCAGCACCATAAATTTTAAAACCGGGGAAAACCATTGAAAACGGCGAAAAAAATTTTAAGTCAGAAAAACTAAAAAATCATCGTCTCTGTAGTCCCCCTACTGTGCCCCAATGGCAACCCATTCATTTTTTTGGCAGAGATAAGAGATAAATTAAAATTTTACCTTAAATGTTTTTTTTATACAAAAATAAATAATTACCTTTTGTAAAAAAAAAAATATTGCCTAAATCTAAGATTGGAAATAAAGAGAAGAAACTAAAGGAAATTAAGGTAAATCTATGGAGGAAAACGGGGGCGAAAATCGGACCGGCGCAAGCTGGCAAAATTGCCTCTGAAATAGGCGACCCCAAAGTGGAAACATTGAATCTAATACCTATGCTAATACTTCTTCGGTGGTTATTCCGACATTTCAAAACCCGGTGACACTCTAAAACTCGGGATAATAGGCGCCGGGGCCACTCAAGAGTGTATTTCGATCAAGGGGATGCGAAACGTAACATTTCTTTTATATGTCGAAAAAATTAAATTCAATATCCCAAGCACCCCTAATTATGGCAATAAACATGGATTTTGGTATTTCTTTAACTGGCCGCGACGCATTTTTCCCACACGAATCTTCGCCATGCTCTGTACGAGTTGGTTCCAACGCTGTTTGTCGACGTTTCCTCTTCAAATAAATAGTGAGCTTTAGCGTACAGTAACTTTTCCAATAACAAATAGGTCATGGTTTTGGTAGCTTGGCGGTATTGGGTGATTGCATACCGAACCACTCCGTACGACCCTGAAATCAGTCGATCTTAATTCAGATAAGCTAGGAGCAACAAACGAAATACGAGTGCTGCCAGCTAGGAGCAACAAACGCAAAGAGAACGCAGCTTTAAACACGCTAACGAAGGGTTGTGTACGAATTTCATTGGACGAGCGTCACGAGCCTTTACGATGAACGTTTTACGGGCGGGGGGAAGACAATTTCCGAATTTCCCCCTTCCGACGGCAGCAGGCGCTAAAGCGTCTAGCCAATGAAAAATGTACGCGAGAAAATCCACGACTTTTGACGGGTTGCGTTCTCTTTGTGTGGTCAGTCCTGTGTTTGTTGCCCCTAGGTTTAAGTGACTCATCAAAAGAGCGTTCTATAAAATGAGCCCAAAACCGGCCAAACGTTTCATACAGACTAGTTCAGCAGGACTAAGTATAAGTGTCACACTTATTTGTTACTTCTGGCCATACACGGCTCCGTTAAGTATAAGTGTCACACTTATTTGTTACTTCTGGCCATACACGGCTCCGTTAAGTATAAGTGTCACACTTATTTGTTACTTCTGGCCATACGCGGCTCCGAGAAGTAAGTTACGCACTCTGCGTAAGTGTCACACTTATTTCTTACTTCTGGCCATACGCGGCTTCGAGAAGTAAGTTACGCACTCTGCGTAAGTGTCACACTTATTTCTTACATCTGGCCATACGCGGCTCCGATAAGTAAGTTACGCACTCTGCGTAAGTGTCACACTTATATCTTACTTCTGGCCATACGCGGCTTCGAGAAGTAAGTTACGCACTTTGCGTAAGTGTCACACTTATTTCTTACTTCTGGCCATACGCGGCTTCGAGAAGTAAGTTACGCACTCTGCGTAAGTGTCACACTTATTTCTTACTTCTGGCCATACGCGGCTTCGAGAAGTAAGTTACGCACTCTGCGTAAGTGTCACACTTATTTCGTACTTCTGGTCATACGCGGCTTCGAGAAGTAAGTTACGCACTCTGCGTAAGTGTCACACTTATTTCTTACTTCTGGCCATACGCGGCTCCGAGAAGTAAGTTACGCACTCTGCGTAAGTGTCACACTTATTTCTTACTTCTGGCCATACGCGGCTTCGAGAAGTAAGTTACGCACTCTGCGTAAGTGTCACACTTATTTCTTACTTCTGGCCATACGCGGCTTCGAGAAGTAAGTTACGCACTCTGCGTAAGTGTCACACTTATTTCTTACTTCTGGCCATACGCGGCTTCGAGAAGTAAGTTACGCACTCTGCGTAAGTGTCACACTTATTTCTTACTTCTGGCCATACGCGGCTTCGAGAAGTAAGTTACGCACTCTGCGTAAGTGTCACACTTATTTCTTACTTCTGGCCATACGCGGCTTCGAGAAGTAAGTTACGCACTCTGCGTAAGTGTCACACTTATTTCTTACTTCTGGCCATACGCGGCTTCGAGAAGTAAGTTACGCACTCTGCGTAAGTGTCACACTTATTTCTTACTTCTGGCCATACGCGGCTTCGAGAAGTAAGTTACGCACTCTGCGTAAGTGTCACACTTATTTCTTACTTCTGGCCATACGCGGCTTCGAGAAGTAAGTTACGCACTCTGCGTAAGTGTCACACTTATTTCTTACTTCTGGCCATACGCGGCTTCGAGAAGTAAGTTACGCACTCTGCGTAAGTGTCACACTTATTTCTTACTTCTGGCCATACGCGGCTTCGAGAAGTAAGTTACGCACTCTGCGTAAGTGTCACCATTATTTCTTACTTCTGGCCATACGCGGCTTCGAGAAGTAAGTTACGCACTCTGCGTAAGTGTCACACTTATTTCTTACTTCTGGCCATACGCGGCTTCGAGAAGTAAGTTACGCACTCTGCGTAAGTGTCACACTTATTTCTTACTTCTGGCCATACGCGGCTCCGATAAGTAAGTTACGCACTCTGCGTAAGTGTCACACTTATATCTTACTTCTGGCCATACGCGGCTTCGAGAAGTAAGTTACGCACTCTGCGTAAGTGTCACACTTATTTCTTACATCTGGCCATACGCGGCTCCGATAAGTAAGTTACGCACTCTGCGTAAGTGTCACACTTATATCTTACTTCTGGCCATACGCGGCTTCGAGAAGTAAGTTACGCACTTTGCGTAAGTGTCACACTTATTTCTTACTTCTGGCCATACGCGGCTTCGAGAAGTAAGTTACGCACTCTGCGTAAGTGTCACACTTATTTCTTACTTCTGGACATACGCGGCTTCGAGAAGTAAGTTACGCACTCTGCGTAAGTGTCACACTTATTTCTTACTTCTGGCCATACGCGGCTTCGAGAAGTAAGTTACGCACTCTGCGTAAGTGTCACACTTATTTCTTACTTCTGGCCATACGCGGCTCCGATAAGTAAGTTACGCACTCTGCGTAAGTGTCACACTTATATCTTACTTCTGGCCATACGCGGCTTCGAGAAGTAAGTTACGCACTCTGCGTAAGTGTCACACTTATTTCTTACTTCTGGACATACGCGGCTTCGAGAAGTAAGTTACGCACTCTGCGTAAGTGTCACACTTATTTCTTACTTCTGGCCATACGCGGCTTCGAGAAGTAAGTTACGCACTCTGCGTAAGTGTCACACTTATTTCTTACTTCTGGCCATACGCGGCTTCGAGAAGTAAGTTACGCACTCTGCGTAAGTGTCACACTTATTTCTTACTTCTGGCCATACGCGGCTCCGATAAGTAAGTTACGCACTCTGCGTAAGTGTCACACTTATATCTTACTTCTGGCCATACGCGGCTTCGAGAAGTAAGTTACGCACTCGGCGTAAGTGTCACACTTATTTCTTACATCTGGCCATACGCGGCTCCGATAAGTAAGTTACGCACTCTGCGTAAGTGTCACACTTATATCTTACTTCTGGCCATACGCGGCTTCGAGAAGTAAGTTACGCACTTTGCGTAAGTGTCACACTTATTTCTTACTTCTGGCCATACGCGGCTTCGAGAAGTAAGTTACGCACTCTGCGTAAGTGTCACACTTATTTCTTACTTCTGGACATACGCGGCTTCGAGAAGTAAGTTACGCACTCTGCGTAAGTGTCACACTTATTTCTTACTTCTGGCCATACGCGGCTTCGAGAAGTAAGTTACGCACTCTGCGTAAGTGTCACACTTATTTCTTACTTCTGGCCATACGCGGCTTCGAGAAGTAAGTTACGCACTCTGCGTAAGTGTCACACTTATTTCTTACTTCTGGCCATACGCGGCTTCGAGAAGTAAGTTACGCACTCTGCGTAAGTGTCACACTTATTTCGTACTTCTGGTCATACGCGGCTTCGAGAAGTAAGTTACGCACTCTGCGTAAGTGTCACACTTATTTCTTACTTCTGGCCATACGCGGCTCCGAGAAGTAAGTTACGCACTCTGCGTAAGTGTCACACTTATTTCTTACTTCTGGCCATACGCGGCTTCGAGAAGTAAGTTACGCACTCTGCGTAAGTGTCACACTTATTTCTTACTTCTGGCCATACGCGGCTTCGAGAAGTAAGTTACGCACTCTGCGTAAGTGTCACACTTATTTCTTACTTCTGGCCATACGCGGCTTCGAGAAGTAAGTTACGCATTCTGCGTAAGTGTCACACTTATTTCTTACTTCTGGCCATACGCGGCTTCGAGAAGTAAGTTACGCACTCTGCGTAAGTGTCACACTTATTTCTTACTTCTGGCCATACGCGGCTTCGAGAAGTAAGTTACGCACTCTGCGTAAGTGTCACACTTATTTCTTACTTCTGGCCATACGCGGCTTCGAGAAGTAAGTTACGCACTCTGCGTAAGTGTCACACTTATTTCTTACTTCTGGCCATACGCGGCTTCGAGAAGTAAGTTACGCACTCTGCGTAAGTGTCACACTTATTTCTTACTTCTGGCCATACGCGGCTTCGAGAAGTAAGTTGCGCACTCTGCGTAAGTGTCACACTTATTTCTTACTTCTGGCCATACGCGGCTTCGAGAAGTAAGTTACGCACTCTGCGTAAGTGTCACACTTATTTCTTACTTCTGGCCATACGCGGCTCCGATAAGTAAGTTACGCACTCTGCGTAAGTGTCACACTTATATCTTACTTCTGGCCATACGCGGCTTCGAGAAGTAAGTTACGCACTCTGCGTAAGGCAAAAACGAACGCCAGCGGAAATGTGGTTTAAGTGGCGCCCAAGGGCCCCTAATTTTTCTAGGGCGCCGTAACCCTGCACACCATTAAAAGTAAGATAAATACGTATTTTAAAAAATAAATCCATTTTTTATGTCACTTACAAGGAGACGACCCGAGGTGTAACACACCGATTTTGTTCAAACTCGGGGGTTTGGTAGACCTTCATGTAACTTGAAACACCCTAAAGGGAAATGTCTCCATAGGCATGGCAACCAAAAATGTTTTTGACAATACAAAATGGAAATTTTCCTATTGAATATAACATGGGAATCGGACCAAATGTAATGGTACCCCTGTAAAGATTTTAATCAACTTCGAACTTTTTCATTATTTTCTTATTTATATTTTCTATTTTTAGCATTTTCAACAAGTTGGCAAGCCAAAATATACCTCTCCTCGGAAGCATTGTCCCTAGTGGTAATAATTTCTCGAGATGACCCTCAAAGTTATATCTCCCCAATTCAGAGTTATTTACTAATAACGTAATCCCGGTTCAATCCCGCCCGGTATAAAATTTTAATTTGAATTAAAATAATTGAGACGAAACAACCGAGATTAATTTATTCAGAATATTATAAATTAAGTAGTTACAACAGTGAGTTAGACGTACTAAAACAATGCACAATTGACTTTAACCCTATTTACGGTACAAGTTTAGCAGTTAAAAATAATACGAAGCCAATTTTAATGAAAGAAATATCTACAGAGGGTATTTGTATTTTTGTCGCTTACGAAATACTTGCCGCATAGTTAACGCTCATTTTATTTCAACTATCGCCCGATCAAGATACCGTAGATATCTGGTAGTGGACGACTCGTAGACTGTCGGAACCTGTTGACGTTGTGACACATACCGCATGAAAAAGACCAAAACCGTCCAATTTCCCATATCATATAATGACTCGCACACCCAGGATATCAATGACTGCATTAGGAATCGTAGATATCCAAATATCCACACCAACAAAAAACTTATTAACAAGAAGCGAAGAACTTACAATTCACAAAGCACAGAAAGCCACTTGACTAAACGTATATCAATAAATGACCGTAGAGGGAATAGTTAGGGTTCTTTATAAATAAACACAAACGAACCCAATTGATGAACTGCATTAAACATCTTAATCAGCCGAGAAAACGTTTAAAATAAATTACGACCGAGTTGAAAACCAGACCAATTCGATATGTTGTTAATAAATGAATTATTAAGCTTGAAAACCAATACGCTAAACCTAATAGATAAGAATATACGACTGAAAAAAACTAAATAAATTACAAAAAACTAACGGGTTCTACCCTTTATCTTATCTGCTGACTGCGCTAAAACAAGATTTGACCATTAAATTTTTTGAAAATGCGACGTATACACTTTGAAGGTTCCGTCAAAAATTATCCTTTCCCAAACGTAAAGGTTCTCAAAACATTAATACACAAAAAATAAGTAAAATGGTTCCTCCAAAAAATGAACCATTTTGCGGAAGAAGTAAATAATTTTAAAAGAATAAAAGATAAAACAAATATACAACCGCAAAAATAAAACGTCAAATAATAGAAGAAACAATCTTAAACTCCATTCATTAAAAAAACACTAAACAAAAGTACCAAATTGAAATAAAGCAACTTATTATATTAAACAAGATTAAGTCTTTATAATTTTTTCGTAAAAAAACCACATTAGGCCTTCACAATTTCATTCGTAAAACAATTCAAGACTTTGTTAACTATTATGCTTACAATGAGTGTCTTATTTGCAGTGTAGCTTGAAGTTATCGTTGGTTCTGTGGTAGAGCGCTCGACTGCCTAACTGAACGGCCCGGGTTCGAAACCTGGGTGACGCATTTGTTTTTAATCAAATGAGAAATCGCAAAATTAGAATTTCTTCGATGCAATAATTTCAATTTCAATTCTATTTCAATTAAACCAAAATTTCGTACTCTATTAAATACGCTTCCGATAAAGCTGAAGGTCTAATTTTCAATAAGGCGTAACAAGTGTCGGTGGTTCTGTGGTAGAACGTCCGCCTGTCAATCAGGAGGTCTCGGGTTCAAATCCCGCCCGATGCGATCGCAAATTGATACTAAGACGAATACCGTGTACAACTGGTGGAAACCCTGCCATTGGACGTTGAGAGGTAGCATTACACTCAGCATTCGGTCCGTCCCAAAGTCATTAAGAAGAAGTTGAAGAGAAAACGCCCATATAACACAACAGACTCAACATGCACAACCATCAGAACACAAACACAACAAATTCAACACTCACAACCTACGCATAAACATTACAAAAACGTAATACACCAAATCGTCACGACGGTGAGCGAAAAAACACCATCCAAACCAAACCGCAAATGCATTCGTTAACGCTCACCGTCACACGGTGGTTTTGCCAACCCTTTGAGAAACTGCGTACGCAGTGATTACACTTTGCACCGAAAATGCGAATGCGTTCGCAGTCCTGACAGACAGACAGACCCACCCACAGACCCACACACAGACCCACCCACAGACCCACCCACAGACGAACCCACAGACCCACCCACAGACCCACCCACAGACAGACCCACAGACAGACACGGTCGTTGTATAACCCCTCCTAGGGGACTTTGTCCCCTCGGAGAGGTAAAAATTAAAATTTTTAATATTGGTCAGATTCCCATGTTATTTTCTATGGGAAAAATTCCATTTTGTGTTGTCAAAAACATTTTGGGTTGCCTATGGAGACATTTTCCTTTAGGGTGTTTCAAGTTACATGAAGGTCTACCAAACCCCCGAGTTTGAACAAAATCGGTGTGTTACACCTCGGGTCGTCTCCTTGTTAGTTCGGTAATAATTAGAGTGCGTAAATCAACGCTCAAAATCAGAAAAGGGGGATGTAGCGCCCCCCGGCCCCGTTTAAATTACAGAGTTGAAATTTGCACACAGTGTAGAGGTATAGCAGTAATATGGATTAAAAGAGAAACGGAATTTAAAAGTCAATCTTATCCAAAATTATAAGACTGTGTATTTTTAAAAAAAGTGCTTAATGGTGGTCGGATAGAAGGGGCTGGCAAATAGCCGCTAACTACATCTAACCCGCGGAACTTGGTTGTGTAGATAGCGGCAACCCTCTTAAGCATTCTTAGATAAAACGGCGTGGTTATGTCACCCCGTTAACAAGATATGGAAGATGTTGCAAATGTGGACGACGACGCCGACACTTCACAACATTCTAACGTAAACAAAAGTTCCACTCGAGATATATATATTTATATCATGTGGAACTAAAACGGCGCGGAAAGCCGGAAATGAGTGAAGCCTAGGCTAGCAACTACGCTACTCCTAAAAGTCGACTGCTCTCAATTTCTTACGCGTTTGCCAGATAAATATTTTTATCTCACACGAAAAACCAAGCCTTCACCTCCTCCGAACTCAAAAGGGGGAAAGCCCACCTCACCGATTTTATAGAACGCTCTATTCTTGTTTCCTTATCAATGAAATTGCACTAAACGTTTGATCATTCGATATCGTCAGGAATTCATACCTCGATGAATGAATTCCTGATATCGTCAATACCACACCTAGGCGTAATATATCGGAGTCTTCATTCTAGAAGCGAAGGAGTAATGCAACGGATTGTGCTTTTGACTGGTAAGTAGCATCTTTTATTTTTATCAATTTTGGGTTCCAATTTCATGAAGGTAAAAGATCCGACATGATGCGAATAATTAAGCGATAAATATTTTTTTATTTTAATATGATGAATTCATCTGGAAAAAAATTATTGCAACCATAATATACATTCAGGGTGCCCAAAAGTGACATACTTACCAAAAGTGTGACAATCTCTGTACTTTCGTATACTAAAGGTTTAATGAATGCTCGACTCGAGATCGACCACATAAAAGATTATTTATTGTCGCCTTTCTGGATCTTCGTTTAGTCTATGGTATTATAGCATCTCAAATATCAAAAAATACACTAACTTTGACCAGTGCTACTTACAAGGAGACTACCCGAGGTGTAACTCACCGATTTTGTTTAAATTCAGGGATTAAGTAGACCTTCATGTAACTTAAAAAACCCCAAAGGGAAAAAATTCGATGGGCTTTAGTTTTACCATGGCAACCGAAAACGTTTTTGGCAACTAAAATATTATATTTTTTTATGTAAATTAACGTAGGAAAATCGAAGATTCTAAGGGTCCCCCTTATGAAATTATTCAAAAAAAATTTAAACAAAGGTGGTTAATTTTGGGTAAATATAAAATTTTGGGTAAATATAAAATTTTGTGTAAATATAAAATTTTGGGTAAATATCAAATTTTGGGTAAATATCAAATTTTGGGTAAACATCTAATTTTGGGTAAATATATAAATTTGGGTAAACATCTAAATTTAAGCAAACATCTAAATTTAAGCAAACATCTAAATTTGGGGAAATATCTAATTTTGGTTAAATATCTTATTTTGGTCAAATATCTAATTTTGGGTAAATATCTAATTTTTGTCAAATATCTAATTTTTGGTAAACATTAAATTTTTGTTAAATATCTAATTTTTGGTAAATATTTAAAATTAAGTATTTAAATTCTTATCCAAATTGAAATACTTACCTAAATTCAATTTAAATATTTGCCCAAAATTAAAATATTTAAATTTAAATATTTACCCAAAATTAAAATATTTACCAAATTTAGATATTTACCCGAATTAAAATATTTACCAAAAATTTAAATATTTAACAAATTTAGATATTTATCTGAATTAAAATATTTACTCAAATTCAAATACTTATCCAAATTTTAGATATTTACCCAAAATAAGATATACACAAAATTTTAGATGTTTACGCAAAATTAGATGTTTATGCTAAAATATATATTTACCCAAAATTTCATATTTACAAAAAATTAACCACCTTTGTTTAAAAAAAATTGAATAATTTCATAACGGGGGACCCTTAGAATAGATCTTCGATTTTCCCATGTTAATTTACATAGAGAAATATAATATTTTAGTTGTCAAAAACGTTTTCGGTTGCCATGGTAAAACTAAAGCCCAACGCATTTTTTCCCTTTGGGGTTTTTAAAGTTACATGAAGGTCTACTTAATCCCTGAATTTAAACAAAACCGATGAGTTACACCCAGGGTAGTCTCCTTGTTAGTTCCTCCGTTCCTCACTACGAGGCGTTATTTGTTGGTTTTAACTTCCTTCCCTCCCCAAGGCATACTTTCCCTTCTCCCCTCCCAACTTGTATTTCGCTCGTAACATTGACACACTTTTGCTAATTATGTCACTTTTAATGTGCCCTATATGAGCAGTCCATTGCAATTTATAGTGAAATTCTTCAGCAATGATTGCATGGCGGTCACTAATCAGCAAACATCTTTTACGCTCGGGCTTCCGTTGAATTCCAACGTTCAGATATTTATATCAAAAGTCAAAATTTTAGTCAGAGATTCCAACAGTAAACCGGTTTCGCCCTTTTGGGGCTCATCAGTATTGTTTAGGAGCTCTGATTTTATTCGAAAATCTGCCGATATCAGTGAAACTAATATACATTCAGGGTGCCCTATATGTTAGCAGTCCATTGCTACTGTTGGAATCTCTGGCTTTTGATATAATACTTATATTATATCAAAAGCCAGAGATTCCAACAGTAGCAATGGACTGCTAACACCTTAATTTAAAAACACTCAAGGATTCTTATTTGGAATTTCTTTCAATAGTCACGTATCTCGACTTACTTGACTTTTGCTCTCAAGTAGCGCGTTTTGGATGACGATTTTTTGATTGAAATTTAAGCCTAATATCGGAGAGCACGTTCTGGAGTCGCGAGGGGCTTTGGCTTTGATCAAGGCTATAGAAGAGATGGTTGAGCTACTTTCCGGCTACACAATAGGGGGATAAAGTGATGTTCTGGTCTTCATTTCTCGTCGTAGCTCCCCTGCGGTTCGTGTTTTAGCGCCACATCGCGATTCAATCTGTGTTAACTTTAAAAAATAATAAAATTATAACATAATTTTTTTAATTTAAAATTTAAAAAATCGTTTACAATAAAATATTATTCATTTAATTTTCTAATTAAAATTATAAATAAAAAATGGGAAAAAATAATTTTATTCTTTCAAAAATCTATGGTAATTGAGTTATTAAAATGAAATTATTATTATGGAATTGAACATTTTTTAAAGTGTAAAAGTTGATATTTAATATATTTTTCAAATTTACAGAATTTAGTTCAATAGCATTTATAAAAACAAATTGATAAAAGACTATTTTCAATAAAAGAAATCAACATAATTGCTCTTAAAATCTAAGTTTTTATTTTTTTCTAGATTAGACACCTTTTTGGTACTTTTCTGTTATCTGCTTTTACCAACCAGTGTAAGTAAAGGCCCAAACACACATACGGTTCGCAAGCGATTTCGCCTGCGAATTTTCGCGCACGTGCCCATGCGCCATGACTTCCATTCTATTTGCCAGCGAAATTTCGCGCGCAAAGGCTGTGTGCATCAAAGACTATATATACGCTTCGCTTACTAGACAGGCGTGTTCCTAGGAAAAACCTGTTAACACCTCTGTAGCACTGTAAAAGCTGGGTTAATATTTGGACCCGCGGCTAGAGGCGCCACTATTAACACAGCTCAAGCTAGGGGAAAATTTTCACCAGCGTCGAGATGGAGCCACAATCGGTATGCAAGTTGAGCCATAGAACACGCCTGTCTAGTAAGCGAAGCGTATATATAGTCTTTGATGCACACAGCCTTTACTCTTTCCAAGCCGAAGTGACTCAACCATAGAGTTGGGAATATTAATCTAGAGGTCCAATCAAAACGTCGGATTTCAGTATTTCGCGAAACAAGTTTTTAAAAATAAGAATACTATCGTCTGCTCTCATCGGCGTCCCAAATGACTAGAAAACGTTATCATTCTACCCGTGGCGCCGTCTATCTCTCAATGATTCGTTCAAATTAGACGCGTTTTCAGCAAAAAGATTTTTTTTCTTCAAAATAATGGATGGCGCCACGGGTCATATGATAACGTTTGCTCGTCATTTTAGAGCAGACGGCACATTCGTATTTTTCAAAAACTTGTTTCGCGAGGAGCAGATTTGATTGGATCTCTAGATTAATATTCCCAACTCAATGGACTCAACCATCTCTTCTTTAGCCTTGGCTTTGTTTTGAAGCCCGCGTGCGAATCACGCGTGATAAAAAAACATGAGCTCGTGGCGCCGAGATAAACTTTTTGAATTTTTATCATTTTAGCCTAATTTTACGCCTATATATCTGAAATCAGATATTTGGCTTAGCGGAAGTCTCACATATTTTAGACACTATAGAAAACATCTTGATTACGCAATAACTATGAAAATCAGGTTAGTTGTAAATCTCGACATACTTATTGTTATAATGTTATTTATGGTGCTGATAATTTCGGTAAATGTATTTCTGCTATTATCGGGGAGCCTTGGGTAGTCTGATAGAGTGTAAAGTTTTCAGGCGCTTCTATCATTTCAATACTGGTCATTTTTAATTGACCACAAATTCTTGTTTCAATCTTAGCCACTGATGTAATCCTGACTTAATTATTTCGAGGATAATATAAAAATTTCGATTACTAGTTTTTATAATAAATAAGAATTTGCACAGTTAGATTGATTAACAGTGTATTTCTTCATATGGTCGCTTAACTCGTGGGTTAATGCCCAGTAAAAAGCGTGACGTGTTTCCTCCCCCGTTTATTTAATCGAAGAAAAAGTGACATAATTACCAAAAGTGTGACAATCCCTGTACTTTCGTATGCTAAAGGTTTAATGAATGCTCGACTGGAGATCGACCACATAAAAGACACTTTATTGTCGCCTTTCTGTATATTTTTTTAGTCTATGGTATTATTTCGTAGGTAGATGGCGATAGCATCTCCACAGAACGACGAAAAATAAAAAATACACTAACTTTGACCAGCGCTACTTAGTTCCTCCGTTCCTCACTACGAGGCGTTATTTGTTGGTTTTAACTTCCTTCCCTCCCCAAGGCATACTTTCCCTTCTCCCCTCCCAACTTGTATTTCGCTAGTAACATTCATTCAGAAATAGGTCCGATTGACACACTTTTGGTAATTATGTCACTTTTGATCGAAGGGATAAAGATCTGAATTTTCGAAGGACCGATATACATTATTCGTAAATTAATTAGAGCGCTTTGAATGAACAGTTGTCTGCGGCGTGCTATCAGGGACTCCGAAGCCAAGATGTCCGCGCGAATTGGGACAGTGCGCGCAAGAGAGCTACGACACCAGCGGCTTCAATCTGGAAGAGTCAAAGATCATCGACAGGAAGGGCTTCACGCCGGAAACGGTTTCCAAGATTGAGACGAGCAAGGTTTGCAAGTAGGTCTCAACCTTATATCCCATACCATAAGTGCTGTATTTATCCACAAGTTTATGAGCAATTAGTTATTTGAAGACTGCGTCAGTTTTACAGGGTGACGTCAAATAAAAGTCGCTTCCTCGGGGGTGTGGCTTGTGCTCGATGCCATGGTAACGCGTATAGGTCGGCCATGGCGTTGGGAATTACGTCTATCAAACATTGGCCTCGCTAAAAACACTGGACTATTCCTTCTGCGTAGAGTTTCCGAGATAATCCAATACGATAATGGTTTAAACCTTTCCAAAAATATTTTAACTGCAATCCGAGGGGGTAGCCACTTGAAAAAAATTGTACACCAGATTTCTGATTTCCAAATATTTCCGATATTTCTCAAATATTTCTAGTATTTCTCAAATATTTCCGATATTTCTCAAACATTTCCGATATTTCTCAACATTTCCGATATTTCTCAAACATTTCCGATATTTCTCAAATATTTCCGATATTTCTCAAATATTTCCGATATTTCTCAAATATTTCTAGTATTTCTCAAATATTTCCGATATTTCTCAAACATTTCCGATATTTCTAAAACATTTCTAGTATTTCTCAAATATTTCTAGTATTTCTCAAATATTTCTAGTATTTCTCAAATATTTTTAGTATTTCTCAAATATTTTTAGTATTTCTCAAATATTTATAGTATTTCTCAAATATTTCCGATATTTCTCAAATATTTCCGATATTTCTCAAATATTTCCGATATTTCTCAAATATTTCCGATATTTCTCAAATATTTCCGATATTTCTCAAATATTTCTAGTATTTCTCAAATATTTCTAGTATTTCTCAAATATTTCTAGTATTTCTCAAATATTTCTAGTATTTCTCAAATATTTCTAGTATTTCTCAAATATTTCTAGTATTTCTCAAATATTTCCGGTATTTCTCAAATATTTCCAATATTCAATTTATATTCAATTAAAACCGTATTTTTGAGTCGCTACGTTCTTGGTGAGCCACTTTCTTGAAAAATAGCAAAATTTAAATGTAACGCGCTAAAGTAACGTTTTATTCCGCTAGCTAATATTTTAGCGCGGGTACGTTTTTTGAAATGTGCACTGATTTCAACTTTAACAGTTCAATGAGTTTAACTAAATTACGTGAAATTGAAATAAAAATATTTTTCTGACAACACCAGAGACGTGTTTCAGCGCCATCTCTTATTTTTTCCCAGAAACACAAAACCACTTACCTTGATAATAATCATAATAATCAGCTAGGCTACTACCCTAGGCACCACCTTAGGCCCAAGTCATCAAGCGACTTTTGAAGCCTTTTAAGTTTTAATTCGGGTGGTTACAATGCGTATGAGGGTGGTGGCAAGCCCTGCATGCCACGCGATCGAGCCAACAACTCCTTACACTAACTGTTACCGTTAGCCTCCACAAGTTTATATGGAAGGGGAAACCGAAGAACTCGGGGGCAAACCCCTTAACAAAGTGGGGAGTGAACTTGCAAACTCAACGTAATAGGAGCTGTTCCGAGTTTTCACCCAGTGTCACAAGTTGGGATCGAACCCGGCTCCTCTTGCTGCGAGGGGAAAGTGCTAACCATTCAGCCAGCTACCTGATTTAAAGGCATTAAAAGTCGTTATATGACTAGGGCTTAGGGTGGTGCCTTGGATGGCCACCTGATTTAAAGGTATTAAAAGTCGCTAGATGACTTGGTGGTGCCTTGGATATTAGCCTAGCTGATTATTATTATTATTGGCAACAGTGCGGTATTATGAAAGCGACATTAATGAAAACTCGTCTACTTTCGCAGGTTCTTCAAAGGCGTAAAGAAATGTTTGATTGAAAATAAGAAACAATGCGGCGAAACTGATGACGAACAAGAACAGCGGAAAACTTTCACCACGGAATTCCAGAAACTGAACCTCAAATGCGGATCGGGCGACGTGGTTGCTTCAGCTCTACTCATCCTGGCTCTCTTAATCTTCCTGGATCTTCAAGCGTAGTTAGAACAAGGACAGTAGATACAGGGACGAGAAAGCAGGAAAAAAATTCGATTTTAAACGTCTTCATATTCACGGGGAGTTAGATGTAAACAAACCGCGGCCATTGTTAAGACGTGGTTCACCATGGACAGTATTATTGTAGTTAGTTTTTACCATTTTGATGTTAAATTAAAAATAAAACTACGAGCGTAAATAAAAAAATGCCCATTTGTTTTAAACACTTAAGCCTCGTCAAGAACCGCTAAAATTAGGTGACCGCCATTTTTTTTGTTTACAACTAACTCTCCTTGCGTTTAGGTCGTTTTAGGTCGCCAATACACTTTATCGTCCCTGTATCTACTTTCCTTGGTTAGAAAAAGGAACACAGATCCAATGGGCTTTTATCCATGGTGGGAAAAGGTCCAGCTTTATCTAAAAATGAAGAATTCACTTATGATTTTAACTGGTTTAAGACAATAGTTTCAACCACCTCATAAGAGACTCCACTGTAAATTTATTTAATAGACGAGACAAATTTTAAAGGCTTTAGATTTTTTATTTTTGAATGACTCTTGTAGCCTGGTTTACGGTTTTAGTATTTTTTGCAATGGCTATTCTGAACTCAAACATTTTAATTATCTAATTTTGGTAAACAAAAAATGGTTTTAACCATTAATTTTTATATATGCTGTCTGGCTCTTTCCAACCCAGGGTTTGTTTTCATCTTTCGTACTAGTAGAATCCATATTTACAACCCAAAGGTCTCAACTGCATCATTCAGTACTTCGTTTATAATTAATTTATTAATGTATGCTGTTATAAATTGTTTTTTAAATAAATTTTATACCGTTAGGCTTGAAAATAACTCGAAATATTTTCAAAAATTATTGCCCGTAAAGGAATATTATAGCATTTCACAAGCACGATGGTCTCACAGAATTATTATCTTTTAGCAAATAGCTTTTGGTGTTTTATTTTCTCGCGAAGTGTTACCCGTAAAGAGGTATATATTTGATCTATTCCCTAGGAAGGGTTTTACAATCACCGTGTCCGTTTGTGTGTCTGTCTGCTTTTCGCTGCGGCAAAGTTTAATAAAAACCGCGTTCGTAGGCTCTCGAAATTTGGAAAAGGGTTTATTGTTTTTAAAACGCCTGAATTAAAATTCGTGTTGCGATGTATGTGAATTTTGTGGGGTTTGTACAGGGTTTCCACCAAATGTTCACGGTATACGCCTTATTATAAATTTTCGAAAGCATCGGGTGGGTTTTGAAACCTGGCTCTCCTGCTTGGTAAGCGAGTGTTCTACCACAGAGCCACCCACACACATTATGTAACAGTGATGTTTAGGGAAACAACTTTGGGGAAATCCCAGCTTCGTTTACGTTTTCATGAACGTTTAAACGTCAATTGATTCTATAATAAATTTACGTTAATAAGGATATAAAAGTCAATTTTATTCTGTAAGATTTTTATTATTTATAGATTGAATTAAAATTAATTGATTTAATTTAAAATACGTTTGTGGCCAGGAATCGAACCCAATACTTATTTACCACTTCACTTAACACCTTTACGTCAGGTGGTTGAAAGTACGCTACAACGATATTTTTGACAAACGGCCTTGGAGAAAGTCCTTGTTCCTTAACGCCTTTTTAAACTTATTATCGTCAATTTATTCTATATTTTTTTAAATTTATAAATTAAATTAAAATTCATTAAATATTCTAATTTATAACACCGTCGCGGCCAGGAATCAAACCCGGGTCATACTCTTAGCATGTGGACCTTTTACAGCTGAGCGATTGACTTCCTCATCTCCAAGTTGAAAATATAGAATATCATAGACAAACCATGGAGGAATAACAGGATAAGTTTAAACTGACCATGCTATTTAGTACAGTACGACAGCCAGGTGACGCTAGCATCTCCTTTCAACAGAAACTTACATAGCCCAAAGGCTGTCCTGTTATTTCTCCATGGACAAACTCTTCCAAGGAGAGGTATATTTAGACTTGCCAACTTGTTATACTTTGATTTCATTTCAATTGATCACAACGGGAACCCAATTCATAGTTTTATCAAAATAATTTGCAGCAGTAGTAATAATAATAATAATCAGGGTACCACCTTAGGCCTAAGTCATCGAGCGACGTTTAAAGTCATTAAATCAGGTGACCTGGTTACGATGCGTAGGAAGGTGGTGGCGAGCCAACAGCTCCCTACACTCACTATAACCGTTAACCTCTACCGTTATGGAATGGGAAACTGAAGAGCTCGGGGGAAAACCCCTTAAACCAGTGGGGAGAGAACATACAAACTCAACGCGGAAGGAGTTGTTCCGAGTTTTCATCCAGCGCCATGCACAAGCTGGGATCGTATTTGTGCACTGATCGTTAATATTAATGTTATACCATAAGCCTATCAAGGCCCCCTAAGTTTAAATAGACGCTTCATTAAACCATCCTCCAAGGAAATCGCCAAGAAGTAATATTTCCGAGAGCCAGGACCTGAAAGTCACTATTTATATAGTGCTTGTTACAATAATGGAAATATTTCACCTTTACGGCAGCAACAAGCGTTCCCTTTTAACCAGGTAGCTTTTTAGGCATATAAAGGATTGGTAAAAACACCAAGTTCTGTTTACAGTTTAGAAGTTTTCATTATTTCAACAAGCACTATATAAATAATACCTTGCGGGTCCGGGTTCTCAGAAATATTACTTCTTGGCAATTTCCTTGGAGGGTGATTTATTTATGCGCCTATTGGGTAAAAGGGTACATGTATTCAGCACTAGACAGGCACGGGAGAAATCAAAATGAGGATCTACGCTACCTGGTGGAGAAAAAGAGCAACTCCACCCAATCCCCCTCACCCCTACCTTATTTACCATCTCTCACCATCTACGAAGCAGTTTCCGGTAGCGTGCATTGGAGGATTGGTTCATAAATTTCGGTTTCTGGCCACCAGGTGGATTCATGTAGCCAGTTTGTCCAGTCTTTAGCCTAACGTTAAAATCCCATTCGTTTCAAACTCAGGGGGTTTTGCTAGTTATAGTCACACTATTTGATTCCCTTAATTTTTTTTTATAAATCACATTCTTAGATAGATTTAGAATTAACATCGTGAAATAATAATCGAAAACTAGTCATTTAAGCTAAAGTCTGACGTCATACATTTTTCTTTAAATAGAGCTAATACCCTAGGCACCACCTTCGACCACATAAGCAATGTTGCTTGTGCGTGATCAAGTAACAGGTGGCCGGGTTACAACGTGTAGGAGGGTCGTGACAAGCCCTTCATGCCACGCGAGCCAACAGCTCCCTACACTTACTACCATTAACCTCAGCAAGTTTTTATAAGAAGGGGAAACAGAAGATCTCGGGGGAAAACCCCTTATACCAGTGGGGAGAGAACTTACAAACTCTACGCAGAAGGAGTGGTTCCGGATTTTGACCCAGGACCACTAGCTGGGATCGAACCCGGCTCCTCTTGCTGCGAGGCGAAAGTGCTAAATATATTCTAGCGCATGGTTTCGACGAGAAATAATACTTTACCTAGTGGTCAGATATTTGATAAATAGATATGGATTTTCGATCTTAGGTGAGCGAAAAGTGCCCATCTCTGGTGGTATGCTCCGGTTTACAAGACGACGTTTTAGAGTAATTCGTCTGTGTTCAATATAATAATAATCAGCTAGGCTAATACCCTTGGCACCACCTTAGTCCCAAGTCATCTAGTGACCTATAATGCCTTTAAACAGGTGGCCGGGTTACAACACGTAGGAGGGTGGTGGCAAGCTTTTCATGCCACGCGAGCCAACAGCTCCCTACACCGAGGGGTCGGACATTTGTACAAAATCCCGTACACTTCAGAAGAAATCTCCGACGAAATCGCGAAATCACTGACCAAATTTCAAAATCTCCGACGAAATCGCGAAATCACTGACCAAATTTCAAAATCTCCGACGAAATCGCGAAATCACTGACCAAATTTCAAAATCTCCGACGAAATCGCGAAATCACTGACCAAATTTCAAAATCTCCGACGAAATCGCGAAATCACTGACCAAATTTCAAAATCTCCGACGAAATCGCGAAATCACAGAGATTTCGAAATCCCGTACGCTTTTTTTGGGAATGTCCGACCCCTCGCCCTACACTCACTATTACCGTTAACCTCTACAAGTTAATTACAAAGACTTAAACGAGTCCAGCTGTACTTAAGTAATTCTGCTTCATTCAAGTGCTGCTATAAGCACAGGAAAAGATACTAAAACTATATCCTTTAATTTCATGTTGTTCAAGATTTAATATTTTCTGAGTTTTCTTTTGATTGAGGAGGCTCTTTATTATAACTTTGTTTTGTAGACCCCTTATTTTTTATTATATTTCTGTTACATTAATTTAAATATCGCCACATTAGATTACTTGTTTGTGGGGGGGTTATTTCCTAGAAGTTTCCAAATTTCATAAAGATAAATTTCCAGGGTTACCACATTTGATATCTAAAATTTTCCTTTTGCGATAATTTCATTGAAGTGTTGGTTGCACGAAAAATCGATAGTAATAAAAACGAATGAATGCGGGCTTGTTTTGAAGCCCAGGACGTTCTCTTTCCAAAAATGTCATTGTCGAAACAAATTTCCAAGCCTAAATGTATTAACTTTGAGTCCGAAACTGACCTTTTTCGCTCTCCAAAATCCTGAAATTTTCGGCGAATTTCTCTCCTCCGTAGCACGAGCAATTTGGGGCAAATCAAAGCTGTAGTTTTATTCCAAAAATAGAAGGAACTGAAGTGGAGGGATTCTGTTTACTTGTAGAAGTTTTCAAACCAGAGGTTTTTAGTTATAATATTAGGTTACGTGCGCGCTACGTAGGCTTAATCGTGCCTATTTCAATTACTACTGCGTAGGACTTTTCCTGGGTGTTATATCAACCTGCTTTTAATCCCAGATGTAAAGAAATGTATTACAGACAATTAGCCAATGATACGCTTCGCATTTTCTGACGTCATGGGTGCCGAGAAGAATTTTAGAAGTCTGGAAATTCGCCGAAAAACTCGATTTCCACCATTTCGACTTCTTTTTATAATAATTCAAAGACCACTTAACCGATTTTGATGAAATTTTCTGAACTTGCTATAAAATGTTTGCTCTTTCTAATGAATCATTAATTAGCCATAGCTAAAATTTCGTGCAACCAACACTTTAAAGGAAAGGTTCAGATTGTAATAATTTGTTGTATATAACATTCCCTAGGCTTAGAAACTACAGAAAATTAATGATATCTAAAATTAATTAATTCAAATTAAAGTTATACATTTTTTAATTATTGCTAATGATAAGAGCCATGTTTCTTATATTTCAAACTTATAAGGCTCAGACTCCTGATTCGTTCTAAAACTAACCAATAGAGCGCGGTATACCGATCACGTGCATACTTTTCTCACGGTGCTCGAGCCTCTATCGTCGCGAGCAGAGCGCACGCGGAGCGAGCGCGTGCAGGGGGCCGTGCCAAAACAAAGTCGAAACGAATAAAATTACTACTATTTCTATCATGTGAAGAATGCCTAACTTTCCATTGGTTATAGAAAAAAAAACAAATGGGAGATCCTACTACATACCGCTAGAAGCCAGAGCCAATCAGAAAGCTGAGCCTAGAATAGGTTCATGGATGCATCCATAAAAATTTTAAAACAGCTGATAATTTTAATTACGTAATTAATTAAATATTTTTAATTTCTAATTTCCTAATTAAATAGCTTCTTGAGTGTGTAAAAATACTATCTGAACCTTTCCTTTAAACGAAAAATCCCTTTTTTCCATTTTTTGACTTTTAGAAATTCTCATTTTTTTTATCCCTCGCTATATTTGGGAGCTTTTAATACTAACATAAGACTTATGTACTAATTTATATAAATATTCAGTTTAATTCTGAAAAGAATTCCAAATATAAATTTTATTTATTCAAAAATTATTACATTTGAATAATTCATTACTATCAAAAAGACCAGCATTTTGGGAACGTATTAATAATATTTTTTACATCTGTGACTCATAACATATCCATGGACTAAATATACAATTAGAGTAGACTACAACAGGCAATGTTATCAGATAAGCTAAAAATTCCCTTTTTTCCCGTGCAAAGAACACTTTTCAATCATTTTCTCCGTGAAACGTTGTTTTCCCTCACTTTTCCCGTTTCCCCTCTTAAAGGGAATATAACCTGCAAAGCAATCTTTATGGAAGACCCCTTCAATTTTTAAAATTATCCTGTACAGTGGCGCCAAACATTTTTAAAGCCAAAGGCATGAGTGGCCAGAGCTGCAAACGTTGGTGTTCCACACCAAATACCTGAGGTTATATTCCCTTTAAAAGGCATTATTCCCTTTTAGCCTTTTGGAAGGTTGAAAAATCCGTTTATTCCCATTCGACCGAAATAATTTTAAAATGTAGCCCAATTGGCGGGGTGATTTGGTATTTTATTTATAAAGTATGTACTATCGAAGATCCATGTTTAGGTTAGGTTAGGTTAGGTTAGGTTAGGTTAGAGATATTTAAGTTTACTATTTCAGTTTTGGTTCAGTTACTTTTCTTGACTCGGTGAAGATAAAAATATAATTCATGCTCATTCCATTTTATTTTCCGCTCCATTGCAAACGACTTCAGTAACTAAATTGAAAACATAGCAAACGCCAATTTATATAGCAGCGTTCGGTCGAATGGGACACATAAAAACCGCACGTTTCGGCGGAATTCAGTCGAATGGGACACCTCAAAAACCGCCTTCGGTCGAATGGGACTAAAGCGAAAAATCATAGAAAAGGGAAAAATTCCCCGCATGTGGAAGCACTGCTCATTTCTTACATTTCCTGGAAGTTTGTTATCCTGATATACTCCATACATGAACGCCTGAGCTTGCGCGAAATGCCTAGTAGTTTTAGGTGGAACAATTTTCTTTTCATATACGAATCGGTTTAGATGTTCATGACTACTTTATTTATACTTGTCTATATTTTTAAAAACATAAATAAGGCTTGCAAAATTTATATAACGGTTCAACAGACAAAGTTTTGAAGTCTTTAGTGTAAGGATGACTTAGGCCTAAGGGTATTAACCTAGCTGATTTTTATTATTATAAAAAGTAGGGTAATCAAAGGGTTTTTTAAACAATTTCTTATAACACGATTTTGCCTTCGGACTGATGGTTGTAAATTAGTTTTAAAAGCACTTCCCCACCACATAATGCCATATTTTGTATAGGAGTATACCAAAGAAAAATAAATACTACTTAATGTTGTATGGTAGAATATACTTAAAAAAAACTATAACATGCATATCTTAAATTTTTAACAATATGTTCAATATGTATATTCCACTACAATTTATCGTTAATGTACTTTTGAGATTGGGCATTGGTTAACTTAGGACCATCACAAAAATCAGTAACTCTAGTAAGTAGGCTGCAGCAAGTTGATTACTTCTGGTGAGACTCATCCGGTTAATTTATGAGCGTAAGGTCATTTAATATCTTGTTTGTGAAGTTGAGCCTCAAACTATTTTTCTACAAATATTGCCTAAATACTCGAAAATTCTATATTTTATATATTCGACAAACTCACTATTTTACCCTAAAAGTATTTACGTTCGACAAACTTTCTATAGGCGGTTCAATAAATGCTATAAAATGTGAATTTTTGCCAAAATTTCACTAAACACGGCCTTTAAAGATTTACAAACAGTAAAACTTCCCTGAAATTAATTTCACGTAATCTTCACGACACCATGAACTTTCGACGAGTTTGGTGAATTTCAATCTTTTTAGGGTGAAGTTGTGTGTACCTCCGATGCTACTTTCGCTATGTTAAATCAATGGGAATTATGTACAACCAGCTAGGTGAACCGCGATAAGGGTTGGCACAATTTTTCCAAGGGTGAAAAAAACTAGATTTTTCCACCTATTGTTTTCCTGTTAAAAACCGTGTTTAAAATCGTACTTCCATGGTTTTTTCCACCTCTAGTGGCAAAATTCAATAAAAAATAAATAATAAAAGCAGTGTATTCTTCTATTCTATTCACTCTTCTTCTGGCCTTTTTTTCCATCTCTCCTATTTACAATGACCACTTAATAGATATATCAATGATTAATTAGCATGAAAAGTGTTTTTTTCCATTTTTACCGGTTTTTACCAGTATTTCCCACATGTC
Source organism: Leiobunum rupestre (assembly GCF_980474605.1). NCBI lineage: Eukaryota > Metazoa > Arthropoda > Arachnida > Opiliones > Sclerosomatidae > Leiobunum > Leiobunum rupestre. The sequence goes on along the minus strand of NC_143385.1, from coordinate 47,841,672 downwards.
CCGGCCAAAACAGGTTTTTGCCGGGTTTTTGCCAACCCTGACCGCGATTCATCTAATTTAAATTATGAGAAATTTAATAGCCGATCTGTGTACCACAAATAATGCACGCCAAATATTGTTTTCAAAAACCCTAGTGAAATGATAAACAAGTGTCGGGTCGACGTGAAGTAGCTCTTTTTTTTTCAACAGATGTCGCTAGCGTCGAAATCGAAACAAGATGCTTACGCTACATTTTTACCCAAAAGGCGGGACATAAAAGTGTCCCTCGCGTTGATTGGCTCGTTTGCCAATTGGTCAATAACTTAAATTTTAGCAATTTTTAACAATAGTTTTAATGGGATATATTATTTAGATTATTTAATTAATAATATTATTATATGGGATATATGATTAAGTAGAGTATAAGTTGTCAAATTATAATAATTATAAATGGCTCTCTGAGGACCTTATTGTTTCACTATTTTTAATTTTAGCTTCCTTTGCCATTAGTAGATGGCACCACGCTCTCCAGTAAAGTCGTTTTTACGAAGAATCTGATAGATTGCCATCTCTAATAACAAGGGTCTTATGATAATACAGGTGGCAAAGATAGAGCCGACAGTTGCTTTAAGTTAGTTTTGTTTAAGATCAGTGGCGTAACTAGAAACTCCGGGGCCCCCCTGCGAAAAACGACTCGGGGCCCTTTTAAATAGTACCGATTTTAATCATAAACGTTTGGGGGCCCCCTAGTTCTCGGGGGGCCCCCCGCGCCGCGGGGTCTGCGGGGGCACTATTTACGCCACTGTTTAAGATAATTATTTGATTTAAATATTTGAACTAAATCACAAAAAACCTGTGGTTCTTAAAAAGTGTTTGCGTCGCCAACACATTGAAAATCTTTAGATTAATTTGCATTTCTAATAACAGATGGTAATGATAGAGCCAACTGTTGATTTAAATTTGTAAAATTATTCCACTGAATCCACTTTCAATTTTCAGCGGTTACCAACGCGCGACCCGATGAATGACTATAGTTGACTACTGCGCTGACCTAACCGCGCATACACGTCATAGTAATACGTCATTCCTCATAGTCCACCAAACACTCTCAAGCGTTAATCTAGTTGGCTATGCTTTATCAATAGGTAAATATCTCTTCGCAGTGGAATTTTTACATTTTACATCTTCAAGCGAAGTACAATTCAAGTAACAGACTCGTGACGTCGTGGACAGACCCTTGAAACAAAAAGACAAAAAAATTTACCATTTCACATTTGAAATGGTAAATTTTTTTGCCTTTTTGTTGCGTGAGCACCCCTTGATTTTAACCAGAGATGGGCAAAACTGGGAGTGAATTTGTGAGAGTGATTTTCCCCCCTCACTTTTCTCACTCCACTCGCTAATTAAAAACTCCACTGGCAAGAGTTCGGTTTTCCATGTTTCGTCACTCGGCGAGTGTGCTCGTGGGAAAAGAGTGAAGGTAGTCAAGGTCAGCACTTTCCCTCTTATCAATTTCCAAGACTTTTAATAGATGGCGGGGAATTTGAAATTAAGTTTAATTTAATAACTTGACTGGAATGTGTGGTGCCATTTATTAAGGGCCAAGGAGGCTAAAATATAATAATCAGCTAGGCTAATACCCAAGGCACCACCTTAGGCCTAAGTCATCATGCGACTTTTGAAGCCATTAATTCAGGTGGCCGGGTTACAATGCGTAGGAGGGTGGTGGCAAGCCCTGCATACCACGCGTTCGAGCCAACAGCTCCCTACTCTCACTATTACCGTTAACCTCAACAAGTGTTTGGACCGAATACTAATTTAAATCTCAAGTTTCCCGCCAAGAACAAGAGTGAAATTGGTGACCTTGACTAATCTCACTCTTTGGGGAAGAGTGCACTCGGCGAGAGAGTAATTAAGATTTTTATTTAGTTCCACTCTCGCCAGTGAATCTCTAAAAATAGCTAACGTTTTGTCCCATGTATGATTATAACACGTAAGCCGGATATTTGTGGGCCCCTCCCTTCAAAGTTAATAAATAAAATAATCAGCTAAGCCAATACCCAAGGAACCAACTAGTTTATTTATGTTAAATGTCCACAGAATCGACCAAATTCACTAGTTATCCGCGTTTTTAGTCTTCGCAAAAAGGTCGGAAAATATGTGAAATTATTATTATTAAAATGATAATTTCGACGGATAATTTACAAAAATAAAATGTTTATTTTAACAAAATATTTTGAAAATTTTAAATTTTATTTACCAATTTTGCTTTGTAAAATTTATAGGGCTGGTATTGCCTTAGGACATATACCAGGCCCTTGGAAATTCTCCAAAGTTATATTTATCCCCAAGCCTGGGAAGTCTAACTATTTCGAAGCTAAGGCCTTTAAAATTCTAGAAAAACTGTAATGCAGCCAGTGGCGGCGCCAGGAATTTTCGCGAGGGTAGGCAAACCAAATAAATGGGCCCCCGACCCAGTACCTCCCTTTTCCCAACGAAATAAAGTAGTGATGTACATGACGAACAAAAAAGTTCTAAAAACAGTAAAACGAGTCCAAATATAACAGAACTGGTTTTATTTACTAGGAGATACCTCAAAAATTTCTAAATATATTATCGACACTTGTTTCATTGTTATTTATTAATAATTTTATCTCTTGGGGCAATTTTGAGACTCTTTCTAGATCAATTTGGGGCCCCTTATAGGATGATTTTGGGGCCCCTCAAAATTCTAAGGTAGGCAGTGGCCTACCTGGCCTACCCCCTAGCGCCGCCACTGAATGCAGCTCAACATGCCTATCAGAAAGGCAAATCTATACTGAATATTCGTTCGCTCCAGAGGTTAGCATGTATCTACATTATTAGTTCTATAAAAACTGCTCCCAGCACTTCTCTTTAAATACTTTTAAATATTATCCTACTTCATCTTTTTGTTGAGGAAGTGGTTGTTATGATTGCCTCTATGCTCAATCTTAATGGTTGGTGGAGGCCTACTAATTGGGATAGTAGTCACACCAACTCTTTAATCAGTTTCCCATTAGACTTTTCTAAACTGGTCTATAACTGTCTAGACCTCTTGTCTACTCTTGGTAGGAACAAAGGTAATGAGAAAGCTGATGCCTTGGCTAAGAAAAGGGCGGAGGTGAGGTTCTGTGGTGCTGAACCAGTTATCACAATCCCCTCTAGCCTGGTGCGCGATATCTTATTTCGGATAATTTGGCTTAGCGTCAAATGAAGTTTTGGGTTAAGACGGATGGTCAACCGCGGGTCAAGGAGCTCATTGCTGGCTCTTCAATAGGCTTAGAGGGATATAGCGAGTTACTCTAGGCATCTTCATCTGATTGGTGTCAGTGTTGACCGTATTTGCACGGCCTGTACACTGAGAGAAAAAAGCCCTGTTCAAATTACATTAAAGTGTTGGAAGCAGGGGATGCCAAGACGTTTCTGTAAATATAACAGATTATTCCGTATTATAATATTACAAGTATTTTTATGTTAATTTAACATGATGAAATAGCTGTAAATAACGCGGTAATAAAGTCTGTCAAATCAACATGAATAACAGTCTAGAGTACGCGAACCTCATATGTAATTTTATTGGCATATTAAAGTTGGTTTTACACATCCGTCGGTAGAAAATACTTTTTACATCTCAGTAAATTCGATAAGTAGCAAATAATAAATTCAACAAACATTATTGTAGAAAATACACTAACACGTTTAGTCCAATTTACGAATATGAAACTGAATTTTTGACATGGTAGCTAGGAAAAACACAACTAATATGCAGGGCCAATCTCACATTTTCAATATAATCTAATTAAAAGGTTATCCGAATAGACAATTCGATAAAATCTGGGGCTAAACGGGTCAAATCCATTAGAGAGACCCAATAATGAACAATTTGTTCTTGGGTTTTTAAAAATTAGGCTTTTGTTCAGTCCTTTTAGGTTAGTATTTTTTAAAGTTTCACGCGTAAGGTTGATTTCTAGTATATAGCTAAGGTAGCCTACGTAAAGAGACTATATTCCAAAATATAGCACGATTTTAATTTACATGTTTACGTAATTACTGATACACAGCTATTTCACTAGTAAAAATGATTTTGTTTAAAAAATAACAATAAAGTCAGAAGACTTTGGAACAAAATTTTACATGTTTTACGAGGCAACTGGGTTTTCAGGTTTGCCAGATAGGTACTAATCTAATTGTGATCCTCTCTGGTTCAAGAGAAATCGGGTAAAGCCTTTTGCCTCTCTATAAACCAAAGTAAATAATCGCGTAAGTAGTATTTTACCGAATTGTTTATTGCTGTAAATCAATTCGACAAACGACTAAATATTAAAACGCTCGCTTAGGTTGTAAAATATATCTCACGGTTTTTATATTTATTCATTTTTCTTATTTATTTCTTACAATTTTTATAACGTTTTAATTAAAAACCATTTGAGGCCGATAATGTATGGCTAAAACCACAAAACAAATCATGACTCTATCATTAATAGATTTCAAAATAGAGCTATTTAATGTCAAAGTTTAGTCAATCCCTGCCTTGGGCGGTGCAGTGAGTGCACCCAAAAATATAATTTTGGGCAATGTCGGAATCGAAAACATTTCCAAATCACTTCTTAGTCTACAGGGTGAAGGATTGTCAAAGAAATCACCAGGCATTATGCATAATTAAATTTACGGGGTTCAGATGCTATTAACCAACGACGTAAGTAGATGAAGGGTGGTCGTACGGGGCGTGCCCCCACAGCAATGAAACAATAAATAAAACTGTTTAAATCATTTGTGTGCTGAACCAGTTTTTGAAAAATACTGCCTCTCCGATGAATTATACGTTTGAAGTTTGTAAATTGAAATTAATGGATTCCATTATATCTACAGTGTCAGATATGCTAAATGTTTTTAAAGAACTTCAATGTTAATCTTACTGAAGCTAGCCGTTGAAGATAGCCGTTTAAGTACATATCTGTTATTCGAGTAAATTTTACGTTATGAACTGTTAATTTTACACTCTCGATGTGTGTAATAAATACAGCTACAAATATTCCTGAACATTTTTACAATGTCCTTCTGTACATTTTACAAGACCAACCCATTTTTATAGAATACAGGCCATTTATGTAATTATGTTCCTTTATAAAATAAAGGATACGTGTAATTTGCACAGGATTATTCTGTACTAGTTATACACACACGTTTTATGTAAAAAGCTTCTGTTAAATTAAAGTATAACAGATTATTCTGTGCAAGTGATATACAGACGGTTCATGTAAAATTATCCTATTAAAACTAGGGTTTTTTCTCTCAGTGTAGGGTCGTTCAGGATACTGCCTCTCATGTATAATGTAGGTGTGTCAACTGCTCGGCTCAGAGGTTCGAACCAGACCCGGCGTTACGAGGTGCGGGGCCCTAGGCAGCAAGATATTAAATAGGGGCCCAAAAATTGTTTTACACTGAAATCGGGGCCCCCGGAAAGCACTAGGAAGTGCGGAGCCCTAGGCAGTCGCCTCGCTTGCTTTGCCCCTAACGCCGGCCCTGGTTCGAGTATATGGGTACCCATCAGCTATAAACCTCTGAGGTTTCTGACGTCTCGATAGGGCTCTTTTAGGTAGGGGTAGCGCAGTTTACCTCTGATTGAAGTGCTTGGCTGGGCCTCTCACATTTAAACATTAAACAATAAAAATTCCAACTTTTAGTCTCATCAGAAATTGTTCCATAAGAGGAACGTTATTTCTATAATTACAAGTTAGTTAAAATATGTTTCTTGGTGACCAAATACGGCATTTCCCCCCTTTTTAGCCGAGAAACCATGAAATGTACAAACTTTGTTATTATTTTTAAATTAATTCTTGCTTTAAATATGAAATAAATCTTACAATAAAAGTTACTATAAAAATGGCAAAAGATGATAATAAAACCTCTTCATTTCATCTTTTATTTTTTTTAATTCTAGAAATCTTCCTTATTTTTTTAAGTTCTTTCAACATCAAGATCTACATAGTGTGTCTGGGTTTCTCGAAAACAAAAGTTTATCGGAAAAGAACACTTTTGCATTGATAGATTATCTTTCGCATTAATTTCTGAATTAGAAGTGTTAGATTCTGGTAAATTTACACAAAAATCTCTCGTCTGGAGTGTTGTTGACTTTTCATTTCTGTCTCGTTCACTGAGGCGCGGATTATCAATTTCTAAGCAGTAATCTTCAATATTAATATCTTCTACGTTTTTATATTTATAAATATGAAAATGCAGTTAAATATTTAGTCGTTGTCGGTGAACCAACGTATTAAGTTTACAATATTCTTCCTAGAAAGCAAGGACCATCAAATGTAAGTTAAGATATTTAGTTCTTCCTTCGTGTCAGCGATCTATCTGCCCTTTGCTTCGCTAACTCTAGCTTGGATTCAGGTATTATCAGAAGTATATAAATGAAACAAGTAGCGTACTACTTAGCTTAATTTTTAGGCTTCTCCGTACACTCCATGAAATTTTGAGGCAGACGACGGTAAAAATAGAGGTCACCAATGAGGGTTGTTATCACCGATTTTATTGAAACTCGAGGGTTAGGTAGACCTTATGGAAGTATGAAAATTCCCAATTGAAAAAAAAATGCAATGGGCTTTAGTTTTCCAATGGCAACCGAAAATGTGTTTGACCTCTGAAATCCAAAAAATCTCCATTTAAAAAAGCATGCGGTTTAAATACCTTTAAAAATTATTAAAAATTTTAAAAATTAATATTTTCAAAACTTATACAAAATGATAAATTTGACCTTTTTTGGAGAAAATTTATCAATTTTGGGTAATTTTTTATCAAATTTCGGTAAATTTTAGTAAAATTTCCATAAATTTTATGAATAAAGTAATATTGAGATAATTTTAAGTTAAATTGGGTAAAGTCAAATAAAATTGTTTGAAATGGACTAAAATTGGGTAAAAATATCATTTTTCTGCGTTTTATCTAATTTCATGGAAATTTAATCAGATTTACCTAATTTTTATAGAATTTTATTAGGTTTACCCAATTTTAGTCTTTTTACTAAATTTTGATATTTTTACCCAATTTTGGTCTTTTTACTCAATTTTGGTCTTTTTAGTCAATTTTGATATTTTTACCCAATTTTGATATTTTACCCAATTTTAGTCGATTTTACCCAATTTAACTTAAAATTATCTCAAATTACTTTATTCCTGTAATTTATTGAAATTTTACCAAAATTTACCTAAATTTGATAAAAATTTACCAAAATTAATAAATAATATCCAAAATAGGTTAAATTTATCATCTTGGGTAAGTTATGAAAATTTTAATTTTTTCAAATTTTTAATAATTTTCAAAGGTATTTAAACCGAGAAAATAGCATGCTTTTTTAAATGGAGATTTTTTACTTTTGAGATGTCGAAAACATTTTCGGTTGCCATGGTAAAACTAAAGCTCATTGCATATTTTTCCCTTTGTTAATTTTAATACTTCGATAAGGTCTACCGAACCCCCGAGTTTCATCAAAATCAGTGATAACCACCACGGGTAGTCTGCTTGTAAGTCTACAGGAAATGTTGGGCCTAGTTTGGGTTTGTCAACCATATTTCCCTAATAATATACATAAAAATATGACTATTAATTTAATATCTTGACAAAATAACTATAAATAAGAAAAAAATAACCTTTACATACCTTTTTTCAAGTGCTAACATATCTCCAAGGCCTACTACGACTTTTCTAAATTCGTCAGAGGAATTTTTCTTCGGTTCATCGCCACTACTTTTCTTATGTACCTAGTAAAGTGGCCGATGAAATCATGTGATCGTTGTAGCCCCGTTACCGAACTATTTCCATCGGCGCGAAAGGGGGAAGGCAAACGAAATTACATGGTACACGAAAATTCTAAGTAGTACACTTCTTGTTTCATTTATATACTTCTGGTATTATTCTACTTGACGGTATATTTAGTACTAGGCGGGCCCTCAGCTAGTGGTATGTTTCGAGGCACCCTTTTCTCCATATTCGAACCACCGCAGTAAGGCCGCCTCCCCCTTTTTCCCATGCCAGAATTACCGTGGCACCCTTTACCCCATAGTCGACCCACCGCAGTAACGCCCCCGACCCTTTTTTTCACGCTATAATTTCCATGGTATTCCTTTCCCCATAGTAGAACCACCCGAGGAAGGCCATTTCTCCCCTTTTCCCCATGTGATAATTACCGTGGTTCTCACCTCTCCCATCTTCCCAGGGGATAATTTTCATGGTACTCCTTTCCCCATTGTAGATAATTACCGTGGTACCCCCTCCCCCTTTTCAAATGTGATAATTTCCTTAGTACCCCCTCCCTCCTTTTGGAATGTGATAACTACCGTGGTACCCGCTCCCCTCTTTTCCCATGTGATAATTACCTTGGTACTCCCTCCACCCATTTCCCATGTGATAACTACCGTGGTATCCCCTCAACCCTTTTCCCCATGTTATAATTACCGTGGTACCCCCTCCATCCTTTTCCCATGTGATGGCACCTTTTCCCCATAGTCGAACCACCGCAGTAAGGCCTCCTCCCCCTTTACCACAGGGGATAATTTCCATGGTACTCCTTTCCCCCTTTTCAAATGTGATAATTCCCGTAGTACCCAGTCCCCCCTTTCCCCATGTGATAACTACCGTGGTACCCGCTCCCCTCTTTTCCCATGTGATAACTACCGTGGTATCCCCTCCACCCTTTCCCCATGTTATAATAACCGCGGTACCCCCTTCCCCCTTTGTCCCATGCGATAATTACCGTGGTACCCCCTCCCCCCTTTACCCATGTGATAGTTACCGTGGTACTCCCCTTCCCATTTCCCATGCGATAATTTTCGTGGTATCCTTTTCCCCGCAAAATTTACTCAAAAACTCGCAGGCGTCCCAAACCCCCTGTATCCAATGGTTGATTTACTCTCATGACGAACAAATTAAAATACGCTCGTCCTTGAGTCCCGATTGGCAGTGCGAAATTCGAGCCAGCGCGAAATCCGATCCGAAATACCAAAAACAAACTTATTACCTACTATTAAGGCGAAGCGCAACGACCGCGGGTTTTACACAGAGAAATTACCTTCGGCGATGTCACGTTAGACCCGATTTCTGATTTATACTCAATGACCTAGTATTAAGGCGAAGCGCTAGGTATACCTTCGGTGTGTACCTCCGTGTACCCGCGGCCATGCCACGTTAGAGTCGCGAATGATAGTCAGAAAAAAACGCGACGAAAGGGGCTTAGAGTTTTATAATGTAGATGACCAGGCTCCCACCCAGGATACCCAGACTGAAAATGCCGGACAGACGCGTGAACCCTTCGCTGGCTGCTAGTTCTGGCTAAAGTTAACTGCGTTTTTTTTTTAATTATTGCGCTAAAGTATGTAAAATGAAGTGCTGAACGCGATACAATTTTTTTTCGGAAATAAATGTTTAATCTTAATTGGGTTTTAATTAGTAAAAATTTAAATATTCACTAAATATTAGCACTACAAAATGAGACTTAAGAGAACCAACAGAAAATACTAATAATAATAATACTAGTAATCAGCTAGGCTAATACCCAAGGCACCACCTTAGGCCTAAGTCATCAAAAGACTTTTAAAGCAAGTGTCGGCTCGATGTCAAGTAACTCTTTTTTCAACAGATGTCGCTATCGTCGACATCAAAACAAGATGCTTAAGCCACATTTTGACCGAAAATGCGATAGTTATAGCTACCACTCGCGTTGATTGGATCATTTGTAAATTGGTCAATAACATACATTACAGCAATTCTAAACAATATTTTTACATGGGATATATAATTTAGGTGAAAGTCTTCTAAATAGTGTATACGTTGTTTAAATATAATACTCTACAATGGCTCTCTTTCGACTTTATAATTTTACTATTTTGTATTTAACTTCCTTGGACATTAATAGATGGCACCACGGTCTCCACTAATGTAGCTTTTTTCCAAAGAATCGGATAGATTCATTGCCATCTCTAATATCAGGGGCCTTTCTATAATACAGGTGGCAACGATAGAGCCGACAGTTGCTTTAATGCCTTTTAACGCGTTCTTTATGGAAGACCCCATAAATTTCCTTTATTCCCATCACAATCAGCGATTATCAGCGCCGCAGGTGTGAAATGCCATGGGAGGCAGCGGACAATATTGGAACCCTCGGAGGGTGACAGAAATACCAGAGGGGATATTCCCTTTAAACAGGTGGCCGGGTTACAATGCGTAGGAGGGTGGTGGCAAGCCGTTTATGCCACAGGAGCCAACAGTTCCCTACACTTACTATTCCCGTTAATAGACTAACATATTGTCGCCTAACGGCGCCGCACGTTCGTTACCTAACCTAACCTAACCTAACCCCGCCTTCATTGTTTTTTCAATATTTCTTCGGCAGCTACCCGTAAGCCTTACAATACATAAATTTATTTTATTTTTAGTAATATTATTATTTATTTCCGCCGTGTTATTCCACCACTTTTATTTTATACATATATTACCATAAGACTATCAAGGCCCCCTAAGTTTGAATTGGGCATAAGGCGAGTGTATTCAGCACTAGACAGGCGGAGGAAGAAAAAAATGAAATCTACGCTACCTGGCGGATAAAAAGAGCAAATCCTCCCAACCCCCCTCACCCCTACCACTAGACCCATGATGAAAGTTGGGGGGGGGGGGGGGCGAAAATTAACATTTTTACCTGGCAATTCAGCATTTGGACGGAACATCCGTTTCCTTACTTCCACCTGTATATTTCAATGGCGGTCACGTGGTTCAAAACGTCACAAACAGGATGTTCCGTCCATAGGTCTCACTTAAGCCTCGTCTGCGGTCCCTCTTATGTTGTGGGTCCCTTAAAAGTCTCTAGATGACTTAGGCCTAAGGTGGTGCATTGGGTATTAGCCTAGCTTATTATTATTATTATTATTATTATTATTATTATTATTATACTAACAAGGAGATTACCCGAGGTGGTTATCTCCGATTTGGTTCAAACTCGGGTGGTAAGTAGACCCAATATATGTATATTTACTCATATTTACCAAAATTGACGTATATTGGTTCAAATGTACTAGATTTAGCCATGATCTGAATTATGTATCTAATTGATGAACCTTTTTTAATTTTTTGAAAAATATAGTTAGGGGGGACCTTTAAAATCTTTGATTTTCCCATGTTAATTTTCATAGCGAAAATCAGTTTTTAAGTTTGTGAAAAACATTTTTGGTTGCCATGGCAAAACGAAAGCCCATTCTTGTCCACCCTTTTAGGGGTTTTCAAGTTACATGAAGGTCTACTTACCACCCGAGTTTGAACCAAATCGGAGATAACCACCTCGGGTAGTCTCCTTGTAAGTGCATAAGTTTAAATTTTTCACCACCAGATGGAACATGTAGCCAGTTTGTCTAACGTTAAAATCCCATTCGTTTCAAACTTGATAGTCTTATGGTGTTACAGTACCTATACATAAAATATTGAACCAATATATTACCGGAAGCTATAATTGACTTTGGTCCCAATTTTTCCTGTTAATTGCTCTTGCCCAAAGGCAGGCTCTCTTTATTGGAATGCGATGAAACCTAATTCCTGCACGATACTGCACCAAAAATATTCAAATTAAATATTTGGGTTTTAAAGTTATCTCTAAATTTTCTCCACAGAATCAAAGTAAGCTTTACGCATGCACGAATCTCGCAGGATTTTTTGCGTTAAAATTTTAGTATATTCAAAAGTGACCTAATTCATTAAGAAATAGGTCCTATTGAGCGAAATACAAGTTGTGAGGGGAGAAGGGAAAGTATGACTTGAGGAGGGAAGTAATTTAAAACCAACAAATAACGCCTCGTAGTGATGAACGGAGGAACTAACGACGTAAGTAGCACTGGTCAAAGTTAGTGTATTTTTTGATTTTTCGTCGTTCTGTGGAGATGCTATCGCCATCTACCTACGATATAATACCATAGACTAAAAACAGATCCAGAAGGCGACAATAAATAGTCTTTTATGTGGTCGATCTCGAGTCGAGCATTCATACGAAAGTTCAGGGATTGTCACACTTTTGGTAATTATGTCACTTTTTGTATAGTGAATATAATTTTCACACTATGATGCGCCATCTATTGAATTATACCATTTTATTTGATTTTATAACTTTTCTTGAAATAGTGTACCATATTAGAAATAATTAAGAAGTGAAAACTATTAACTTTTCCATAAAATAATTGGTTTCATATAATTTATCATATAGTTTTAGTCTTTTAGACTCCAGTATAGCGATTTGACAGTTTCAGAAACTCATGCAAATGACGTAAACGGGAACGCCTACGTCTCCCTTTGCCTTTGACAGTAATCAATCGTCGTTGGGCCGTTGGCGTTTACGTCATTTCCATAAGTGGCTGAAAATTTTAAAAGTTAGGGTAGCAAACTAGCAGACGAAAAATACCAAAAAACATCAGGGCTGGACAAAGGGCACTAGTCACGGCATTTGACTACTAAAATAAATGCTCTGACTACTAAAATTAATCGAAATCCAGGGGCTCACAGTCAATTTGACTAGTGAAAAATTTACCTAAATATTCATAAATAATGGCGAATATGGCGTATCATTAATTCATCATTCATCAATCCCATTTTATTTTATAAAAATTTGTGATCGGCCAAAGTCATGTAACTCGAGTGATAATAAATTCATATTTTAATTCTGGAGGGTAAAGCAAAATATTGTCTGTCCGTCTTGTTTTTATACCCCCCTTTTTACTACTAAAATAAATTAAGATAGGAGGCTCACTAGTCAGGCTGCCTACTAAAAAAATATCCCTATGTCCAACCCTAAAAACCATTGCGTTATTTTTCTGATTAAATCATTTTCACAATGCCAGATCACCGTTCCTTTCCATTTTCCCGACTGTCTGTAGTCATATTTCTCTTTAAAAAAAAGGGCTACTTATTCATATTTATTTTCATCCTGGAATGATTAGAAATTATTTTACTACCTTTTTGCTAATGAATTGAATGATTTTTAAATATAATTGATGGGGATATATGGTATTTGAAAATAGAATTTTTACATAAGGTACCTGATTATTTTCTGAAAAGATGACACTAGATGTCGCCTGAGTAGCTCTGTTAGATTATTAGCCGGTGTGTATTTAAATGGAACTCTAGGCATATACATCCTCCTAGGTCTAACTTCACTTTTATGAATCTGCTGTTTGGAGCCATAGCACTACCGATTTTATATTTTCAGTCCCAGCGAAAGAGTAGTCTGAAATTTGCCCAAATTTGCCCGGGCGCAGAGCCGCAGACCAAAAGTATTTGCATAGCGTTTATTGCAAAGACTTATAGCTTTTTATAGTCTTTGGATAGTTGCATGCGTTCCTTTTTCGCTTTGTCCGAAGTGGTATGTTCGATTTTCTATTTCCAATGGCTTGTTTGGGCTTTTTGAGGGATTTAGGGTTCGTCGTCTATGAGTGTATTTAGTGTAAGAATTCTTTGCTCTCATCTTTATTGGAAGCATTCTTTTATTTAGTGCTATTTACCATTTTCATTTCTTATAAATAGCCCCAAATATAAACTACACTCATCAATATTTATTTTCTGTTGGTTCTTAGTTGGTTATGTCCCATCATTAAAAAACATGATACCATCAAGATCTCTTCCACCTGCCACTGCATCACACTCTCTGTGTGTTGGTAATTTACACAGTGATGTAACAGAAGCCATGTTGCATGATAAATTTTCAAAAATGGGAAACATAATTTCTGTGAGAGTTTGTCACGACTACTTCACTCATGACTCATTAGGATTTGCCTACGTCAATTTTTCGCACAAAGCAGATGGTATGTCTAAAAAATGTATTTCTATAGCGATGTTGAATATAAACCTTATATTTATGATTTGATACTTTTTAGCCAATCGAGCTTTAACTATGAATGGTGACATTATTAAAGGGAAAGCTATAACTGTCAACTGGTATATGAAAGGTTCCGAAGCAAACAGTTTAAAATTTGAAACTAGTCTTTCATCAGAAGCAGCTGTGATATTACAAAATTTTGACGTAAACATTAATGAACAGATTTTATACGACACTTTCTCAGCCTTCGGTATAATTCTTTCATCCAAAATTATGGTATTGAACTATTTTTACTTCATATTCTGATAAAAGCAGATGTATTAAATATAGCTCTTACGAGAGAAGTATCTATCTAAAATGTAAATGTGTAGTAGACATGTACCTTCACAAACTTTAGTAAAGTTTCAAGGGACGCGTGTTTCCCACCAAACCACAATAGTATACATCATATAACGAATTAAAATTTTTTATGTGTATTTCTCTGCTTGATAATGTCAAATGTAAAAATTTCACTGTGTGGAGATTTATAAACTATTTTCTTAATGTGAAATTTTTTTAAATTTGTATAATTACTTTAGGCTTTGAACTATTTTATCATCCGAAATGTATTTTGAAAAAATGGTGGGAACATGTTTGTAGTGAATAACGTTAGAAAGTATAGAAAAGTGGATACTTTTCTCTTAGATATATATTTTATATATATTCTTGGTAAAGATAATTAAACTTAAGCCCCTTTTATGGTTTATCTTTAATAGTATGGAAGTGATGATATGCCAACTGCAATTATTTTGTTTGATAAGAAAGAGTCTGCGTCAAATGCCATTAATAAAGTGAATGGAATGCTTTTCCGGGGGAAATCAATGTAAGTTGATAATGAAATGGTGGTTTATTGGCATTTAACAAATTTTCATTTCAGATCTGTTACGAATTACCTTTCTATGATATCAAACTGTTTATCCACACTTTATATCGGAAATCTACACACAAGTATTACTGAAGTCGTGTTATTTGAAATGTTCGCCAGGACTGGCCAAGTTCAGTCCGTGAGCATCTGCAGAGATCGTAAGACACATCAGTCACTTGGATACGGATATGTCCGTTTTCAAGACTCGAAAGATGGTAAAATATCCCAACTTTATTGTTTAATCAACGTTTAGTGTTTTTTTTACTTTATTTAGCTGAACGAGCCTTGCATACTATGAATTTGGAACTCTTTGATGGTCAAGCAATTCGAATATTGAGATTGCCACAAGATTTTGCTGGTGATATCGAATCTTTAGACAAATGTTTTGTCTTTGCAATAAATCTAGAAGAAACTGTCACTGAGAAAGTCTTGTACGATACTTTCTCTGTGCATGGGATTATAATTGCATGTCATGTATGATGCAATTAATTATTGTTTTTCGACTTTGCCTTTCTGACTTAGTTCCCCTTCGTAGATTGAACGATATGAAGATGGCAAAGCCAAAGGCTATGGCTCCATTCACTATGAAAATGAAGAATCTGCCATTGCTGCAGTTTCCAAGTGCAATGGCTTGGAGTTGAATCGGAAAGAAATGTTAGAAAGGGTTTTTTGTAGGGCTGTGGGAGTACTCACAAGGAGACATCCCGAAGTGTAACCCACCGTATTTGTTCAAACTCGGGGGATTGGTAGACGTTCATGTATGATGAAAAATCCTAAAGGGAATTTATTCAATGGGCAACCGTTTTGCCATGGCAACGAAAAATGTTTTTGACAACAAAAAATGGAAATTTTCTGACCGATTCCTAGGATAAATTTAAACAAATTTCAAAATTTCGACAATGCCACAAAAAGAAAATAAAAATTAAAATTGACAATAAAAACATCAAAATTGATCAATTTGAGGTCAAAATCCCATGTTATTTTCAATTGGAAAATTTAATATTTTGGATTGTCAAAAACATTTTTCGTTGCCATGGCAAAACGGTTGCCCATTGAATAAATTCCCTTTAGGATTTTTCAAGTTACATGAAGGTCTACCAATCCCCCGATTTTGAACAAAATCGGTGGGTTACACTTCGGGATGTCTCCTTGTCAGTCTTGAGTCAGAGTCGAGTACTAGGCTCGAACTCTAATATTGTTATTTTATTACTTGAATGGACTTGCGAGGCCTTCGCCAAGACTTAAAAATTACTCGCGAGTCCAATTTTTTTAAATGAGTCAGTTATTTTCCAACGAGTCTGCTGACTTCTTTTATTTTTTTTATCAAAAGTCCCGTATTAGCGCTGCAGTTATTGGTACTAATTTTAAATATTAATTACTAATTTAATTTTTGGAATTATTTTGACCAATATAAGGCTCAGATTGGGCTCAACTGCAAATTGTAGACTGAATAAATTTAAGACTCGATTGAAAATTTAAGACTTATAGGACTCGTGGCTAATTTTTAAAGACTCAAACACTCGAGAATTGGTGAGTCCAATTTTTTAGGACTCTGACTTGACTCAAAATCCAAAAAAGAGGACTCGCACAGCCCTATTTTTTTGTTTACTCATCTGGTCAATTTTAATTTTTTAAACCAACTACTTCCAAAACTTAGCACCATATAGTTCAATTACATTCTCTGATTTATTTTCTTATTCTAGCTATGTTCATAAAGACACAGGTATTGATAACTGTCTGTTGTTAAAGACGTTTGCAAAATATGGAAACATGCCATTCAATAATGTAAATGTAAAAATGTTCACAATAATAGTAATTTTCCTTAATAATTTTTTTTTCATTTTAGCTTGATTCTGGAGACTGTTCAAAATCCTTAACAAATGTTTATGTTAAAAATTTTGGTGATTCTCTGGATAATGAGATGTTGCGAGATATATTTGCAAAATATGGTCAAATTACAAGTGCAAAGTCGATGAGGGATGAAAATGGGAGGTATCGCGGGTTTGGCTTTGTCAACTTTCAAGAAGCGGAAGCCGCTTCAAAAGTAATTTTAATGATGCTAAAATTGAAAGTGTGGATTTTAATATTTGTTTTCTACTTTAGGCTATCGAACGTATGAATGGAGAAATGATAAATGGAAAAATATTGTACGTTGGATACGCTCAAACTAAGTCCGAGCGAATAGCAGAGCTGCATCAGCAATTGGAGCATCTTCGTCTTGATAATCGTAATCGCAATTTGTATGTGAAGAATATAGCTTCCACAATTACTGAAAAACGTTTGTGGGACGAATTCTCTCTTTTTGGAACTGTCACCAGTACTAAGGTAATATTAATTTTTATGAAATTTAATTGGGTCTTTGAATTGACTTTCTCTTTAGATTATGACCAATAGCTCAGGCACATCAAAAGGGTTTGGTTTTGTGAACTTCAGCATGGTTGAGGAAGCTGATCGAGCCCGCTTTAAAATGAATGGAAAGAAACTCGGTTCTAATGTCATTTACGTTAGCATAGCTCAAAGCAAAGAAGAACGAAAATCATCATTAGCTAAATCTAAATTGAATAAAATGATAGAGTTAATGCACCAGATGCAAAGTCAAACTAAAGTGCAAAATAGTATTGCTCAGTACATTCCACTCGTACCACAAATGGTTCCAGTTCCTTGGATGCCTATGGTACAGTCAGCTCCTCAATGGTCTGGAGGCGAACCACCACCACCACCACCACCATCATCGGGCGTAGCTGTTCCTAATGGATCGGGCCATCCACCAACAACTGTAGCTTCTAATCAGTGGCCTTTTGGCCAACCATCATCACTGTTAGCAATTCCTCGTATGCCTGGTCAACAGTTGCAATTTGTAACAGTTCCTCACGAACCAGGTCAACAGTTATCAATGGTAGCTGGTGCCCAATGGGCTAATATGCAACCATCTCCTATGTTAGCGGTTCCTTACGGATGTGGTCAACCACTTCAAATTATTTCCGTTCCTTATGGGCATGGCCAACCATTTCAAATTTCCAATAGAAGTGTTGAAGCTACTCAGTATTGCGGTCACAACAAAAAGAACCTACATTAGACAAAATTAAGTTAACTTGAAACCAAAGACTTGTTTTGTTATGAGCATGCTATTGTATAATAAAAGTTAATTTTAATTTTGCACTTTTGACTTGTAAAAACTAAGTCATTTTAAAATTCCACTGTTAATTTTATAAACTAGCTATAGCGATATGTTTTACTGTTTTAAAATTTTTAATACAGAAAGTCATATTTTATAAATGAAGTCATTTTAATAATAAACAACTTTATTGTAGTAAATTTTAAATTTTTAAGATATCAGCAAAGTATGTTTTTCTATAATTGATATCTGTTGGACCGCAACATAAAGGTGAGGTATTAAAGTTTTGATAAGGGATTCTCTTGAGTTTATTGAATTTTAATTCATTTTATTTAAGTCTGCTAAGCAGACGTTTTGTGTTCTAAACAAATCGACTGCTAAGCAGACGGAAAATAAATTCAGCAGTTTACGAGCTTTTCACGTTGGCCGCTACGTGGCTGTTTATAGTATGAAAGTCTGCCTAAAGAGCGACATCTGCTGAGCGTTGGCAATTTGGCAAACATATCGTGTTTACCGATATTTTGGTGTTCGTACGATAAATCTTCCCTAAAACAATAATTTTTAGTTGGTCGTACAACTATGTTGGCCACGCTGTTGCGAAGTGTCAGTTACGTCATAGAAATTCTTATTCAGATACTCATCAATTCTGTGACATATTGTTAGTACGTTTTATTGATTTTAATTCTAATACTTCAGTCGGAAATATCAGCAGTTAATAACGTCTTGTACCAAAAGTGGATATTAAATATCCACTTTTGCTTGTACCAATTTATTTAAATTTGTTTTGCACTCTAAATTAATTCGGTAGCAGCATTTCGTCTGCTTCCACCAAGGTGTAATTTGTAAGATGGGAAAACAAATAGGTAGTAAAAAACCCCTGAAAGAAAAAATAGTACAGATTTATGAAGCATTCTTTCGTGGCGAAGATCCATCATCAGGTAATCAGAATTTTTGGGATGAACTTTTTCTTTTGCGAGTTAACACGAAATTTATCGACCAACAATTTGAAAGCCTAACTAATGAAGAACTTGTCATGTTAAAGGACACGATAAACAATATCTTCTACCATAGTGTTGATGCCCTGAAAGGTGAAAACCAAATACGTATTGTCAATGCTATACAAACGCTTAGTTCATTAGTACGAGGGGTTTATCGAAAAGGAATAAGTGAACATGGTTTTGATGCCATTAACCTTTTAGTGGGTTTTGATGTCGCAGAGTTTCATATGCAAGTATTGATTGACCGCATTTGCCAATTTCTTACTGGAGATTATCACCATAACCTGAAATCTCTCGTTCAGAAATTTCTTCTTGTTTTAGTAATGGCAACAGAAAATGTCAGCCAAAATACAATCTTAGAATTTTTAATGATGAATAGTGTTTTTGAAGCGATAATTCAACTGTTAGCTGACCCACAATCTAGACAACATCATGGCTATGATGCCGTTTTACTCTTGACCATTTTAGTCAGCTATAGAAAATACGAAGCCTCTAATCCTTACATGGTTAAATTATCCATTGTTGATAATGAACTGGCTTTAAATGGCTATGGACAAGTCTTATCACAAGAATTATCAGAATATAATCGCAAATTTATCCAGATACAAGCAGAGCCTCAAGGGGGTATTCTATCAACTATAACATCGATGGTGGGCAGCATGTTTCTAGCTGAAGATGAAGGCGTTGAACGCAAGAAACCAAAAGTGAACAACTCCGTGCTTCTCACACTTTACGAAGCAGTTCACCTTAACCGCAACTTTTTAACTACATTAACACACTCCCAAGCTGAAATCACTCCTTCAAGTCCGGCATCTGATTCATTGCGTGAGGTTGTATCTACTGAACCAGCAGATATATCAGTTGTGCAAGCGCCACCGTCAAATCTTCTTGTTACTTTTTTGGAGTTTTGCTCCATTGTCATGCAGGATTCAAAGGAAGAACGCAGCATCGCTACGTGCAAGCTGTGTTTCATAATTTTCACATGCATTGCTGAAGATCAGTATGCCAATTCCATAATGCATGATGTGAATATGGTGTTCAAAGTTAATCTACATCGCATGCCAATGAGACACCGCAAAGTTGCTCTGGATAAAGGTGGACCTGCACGACCTCTAGTCTGCGCTTTACTTGACTTAACAGTTGAATTTGTATTGAGTCATATGCGCAAGAGTCTCGTCATGGAACTTTACACAAGGTGTTTGGGAGTAGTTCATCGCATCATTTGCTATCAAAAGAAATGTCGCGTGCGATTGATATACAACTGGAAAGATTTGTGGAATGCCTTAATCAGTTTGTTAAAGTTCATTTTAAGCCATGAATCTGATCTAGTCAAGAAATTCAACATATTCGCCATTCCCATACAAGTCATTAATATTTTTAATCTCTTCATTACTTATGGTGATACGTTTCTACCATCTCCAGCTAGTTATGATGAATTATACTACGAAATCATAAGAATGCATGAAGTTTTTGATAATATGTACTCTATGGCTTTACGATATACCACGACGAGTGACGAGTGTAAAGATGCCGCCTGCACACTGACAAATAGTCTAGTTAATGTACGAGCAATTATCAACCATTTTACCCCGAAAATTGACTCTTGGTCATCTGCAAATCATTTATCTGCCCTAACCGAGCAACAAGTGTTGGATATTGTCAGGAGCAATTACGATTCTTTGACATTGAAGTTGGTAGATAGTCTTGATCAATACGAAAGATATTCAGAAAAACCAAAGGAAATGTCATTTTTCACTCAAATGCTGAGGAATGTTATTATGGATTATCGGAATAGTCCTGAATTTGCATACCCTGAGAAATCAAATTTAATGCAGGATTTTTGGACTATTTCGTAGTTGTAAATAAATTAAATAACTAATATATTTAGCCAGGATTATTTTGATCATTTTAATTATGTACATTAATTAAAGTCAAATAAATTTCCGTGTATGTGGTTTATAAACATGTATCCATAATGCTTTTTGGTGTTTTCTTAGCTTTTTATTATTCTGGTTTGATTGCTTAAATTATTAGACAGTTTTAAGTACATAATTTATGGATTCTGGCCTAGCAGAAATCATTATTGACGTCACTCAAGAAACCAACTTTTTAGCTTAAGCCAACGTTTTTGCTAACCAACGTTTTAGCAAAAGCGACATAAGACCCAAAAGTGTGTCAGTACGGTATAACGTTTAATGAGAGCTTGTCGCGAAGTAAGAAGAGGGGGTTGAAAATAAGTCATCAAAATTTGAAATTTCCTCCACTTCAGCGCCGCCGAGTGAGGCGTTTTAGAACGTATGTCTACGGGATAATAAATCGAAGAGATAAAATCACAGTAGACCATAGACTAAATATATAGTTGCTAGTACTATTCCAACTAGTAGGTTATGTAGTCTATTGTGAGACTAGCTCTCAGTAAATATTTTAACGGGCGCAAAGGTAGAGTTGACACACTTTTGGGTCTCATGTCACTTTTGGTTTTAGCTTAAGCCAAGAGTGACATAACTAGGATTTAGTTGAATCTACCAATAGGCGCTTCAATAAAACATCTTCAAGGAAATCGCCAAGAAGTAATATATCTAAGAGCCAAGACACAGTCCGTGCCTTGAAATGTAAAAAAAAAAAGTTACCTGGTTAAAAGGAAACACTTGATGTGTGTTATAAAAATAAAAGTCAGGCTTAAGACATGAATCAAATATTTATTTAATTAATTGTCAATTCATTTACGAAATTAATACTCCCTTAAAACTATTAAATTTATACACCATAAGAACTCTAATCAAATATTTTATTTAAATAAGGCTAAGTTTGTATTTAAATAAGGCTAAATTTTTATTTAAATAAGGCTAAATGTTTATTTAGATAAGGATAAATGAGAATACGAAATATATCTACCACAACAACTCTGATGAAATAATTTAATAGACGCTTCAATATAACCTCTGTCCCTCTCTTCTGTGATCACGCGCTTTCTTTCATCCAACCATAGACTAAAGGCGGACGCACACATAGCCTTCGCGAGCGAGATTTTCGCGTCGCTTCGCGTGATGTTAATAATAATGTGCTCAACATCACGCGAAGCGACGCGAAGATGTCGCTCGCCAAGACTGTGTACGTCACCCTTAAGGAAGGTGGAACAGTTCCTTTGTCTATGGTCCTACGGTTGAAAGTTAGGAGCAAGTTCCTTAGTCTATGGTCCTATGGTTTAAAGTTAGGAGCCCGTGCATGTTAATTTTTTCCTGAGATCCATTTTTCTCCTAAAAGATTATATTAATCAGGCGGCGCGTGTGCGTCCGCCTTTAAGGCGTCGCTTCACGTGATTTCAATGGAATGGAAGCCATGGCGCATGGTCGCGTGGGCGAAAAGTAGCGGACGAAATCGTTCGCAAACCTTATGTGTTTCGCGAGCAAATCGCGTCGCTACGCGTGATGTTGGGCGCATTATCATTAACATCACGTGAAGCGACGCGATTTGCTCGCGGAAATTTCGAACGTGAAGTCTATGTGTGCATCCGTCTTTAATCACTGAATAGAAAAGAGATTTAAGATTATACTTAGATTGATAGTAAGCTCTATTAGGGGGTTAAATTATTTTTAGCAATAGTAAAATGGCTAAGGCAACCAAAAGTGACACTAGAACTTCTTAGTGGCGCCATCAATCGAAGAATTTCCTTAAATATTTTTCTCTCGAAAGTGATAGTTTATATATAATCTTCTCCGTTTTTGATGTGTAAAACCCCTTTTAGACGCCTAAAAGGGTTTTTATGTGTAAAACAAAACAGTTATGTCAAATGCAAGTAGATTTTCCAGGCTTAATAATAACCAAAGTCATACGCCACTGATAGTGGGGTGACTCTCCAGGCTTAATAATGGCAAAAGCCATACACCACTGATAGTGGGGTAACTCTCCAGGCTTAATAACGGCCAAAGCCATACACCCCTGAAAGTGTGGTGACTCTCCAGGCTTAAAAGGAAACAAGGTCGAGTAGCCCCTCCAGTTAGCCTTTTCAGTTTCCATAGCGCCCCGTAGCGGTAAACACGAGAAACTAATAAACCGTTGGAATTGATCTGATAAGCAGACGATTTTCCATTATAAAATACAAAGTTTCTGCTTAGCAGACGAAAATGAAGTAGTTTATAAGCTTCTTGATTTGGCCACTCTACCTGTCTCTATTTAAACTGAAAAGGCTTATTCAGAATCTCTCCATACCAGATCATGCCTATGATATTTCGCCAGAGCTCACATATTACGAAATATGCAAATTGACTTATGATACGAAAAGTACGACTCTCTGTAGTCAGCAGTATATTTTGCACGAAATGCTGCATTCCCAAATGCCAAGTCTATTTGTGTACCATGGTCGCTCGAAAACCTCCCTTTTAAATTTGGCATAAGTTCCATGTCATCCGAGGAAAATAATTTAGTTAAAGCCGTTTTGCTTTTAAGGAAATATAGATTGAAATCGCCGACCACAACCGTTGGCAATGAATTGTCATATTTCTCGTCGAAAAGCGGGTTAAAATATGTAAAAACAACCGTCAGGCTAGCCAAGGGTGACTTGTAAATATAAATTAAATTAAATTTCGCACTTCCCAAGGTACATTCAAGCCATATTCTTTCAAATCGCGCTCTACGATTAACACTTCCATTAGGATGATAGTCCAACAAATCTCAACCAAAATAGCGAGCTGGAGCTGTCCGCATATTTTCCGTACCCGCCTCGACCCGCCTGCCCTCGCTCCGCAGTTCGCTAATCCTTGCCAATGGGGGCGGCGGCGGCTCTCATGTCCCAATCTCGATCGCATAATTTCGATCCCCTCCCGCGTGGGGCTGGCACCGAAATAACTAGGGGTACGTTCAGCAGCGCTCATCGGACTCACCGATTACATCGGTTTCCTACTGTACGCTTTTTCGCGTTTCCGGTTTTGACATCACGATAGTCATCGGTTACTCACCGAAGTTATTGGCTGGAAGAGTCGGTTTTTCCGATGACTGACGTCATTACTGACGTAAAACTACTATAAGAGCTACGGAATTTTAAAAAACACCGATGACTGAATAAAAGCGTTCAGCAACTTACGACGTTATTATGACGAAAAAGCTCATCGGTGGAAAATATCAAATCCATCGGGTTTTTTTCCGTTGACTGCTGCTGAACGTACCGTAGGGTCCGGGATATTTTTGGTAGGAGATTTTTAAGCCAATGAAAACACGTATGCTCTGACGTCAAAATGATGGAAAAAACGGTTCCCTAGATAGAGACGGAAATCGGCCAAGATAACCATTCCAAGTTCGAAATATGAATTCCTGTTTAAGGTAAATCACTCCCCGATTTCGATCCAGTCAAGGCTTCCCACCAAACCGCAGACATGTGGCTACGAAAGGTAGATGAAACCACTCATGCTTTCAGTTGGGACGACCGAACGACTATATTCTACGCATTACCGAAGTTGCAAGGAGTAGCTAAGACGTGGTACGAGGGACTTGAATCGATAGACTATACCTGGGCGGAATGGAAGAAAATGATTAGGGACTGGTTTCCGGCGCAGCGAAGTGTGCAGAGGCTACACCGCGAAATGGAAAGGCGCATCCGCGAACCGAACGAGAAACTAGAAACCTACTACCACGACAAGGTCGCGAAAGCCAGACGTTGTGGCCTTTCGGATGAAGACATGATAGGACTACCTTATCACTGGATTACACGATGACCAACTTATTAGCTCTTTGAGCTCGAAAAATTTTGATACGCCTCAAGAACTACTAAGGTGTGTGATGAGGATGGAAGACCGTATGACTTTTGTCAATCCACGAAGGCGATGACAAGGAATGATTTATCTCACGAAAAGGACACGTAAGCACCGACGATAAACGTAACGTTCCCAACGACTCGGGGGAAACACGTAAGCCACTGAGAAACGAAAGGGGTGAACAGTTATGTTTCAACTGCGATAGTTACGGACACGTCTCGAAGGACTGTCCGAAGCCTCAGAAGAGACCACGGTGTACGAAATGTCAACGCAGTGGGCACGAAGCCAAGGACTGCAAAAACACCACCCAGCAGAGGCCACCTAATCTGGCACGCCACGACCAGAAATCACAATGTACTTCACGTCGAGGACAATACGAAAACCACAGGCCCGAATGCCAAGTATTTCAAAGAAGCAACGATCAATGGCTTACCTATCATATCCTACGTAGACATGGGAAGTCGATGCGTCACACTTCAGGAGAGCGCAGCAAGGACGTTGAACCTAACGCACGCACCAGTTTCCCCGGGAATAGTGATCAGCGAATACGGATCTGGAAGAGCACGCCGCACTGGACGTTTGGAAGCTAAAGTTAAGGTGGATCAGGCAGAGGCGTTTGTAGACATTGTTCCCGACCACGTCCAGACAATTCATCTCTTAATTGGCCAACCATTAACCGAACAGGACCACGTTACGATCGTCAGACGTAAAAACACCATCCGATTGTACAACGAAACACATTTCGATGACGAAGATGACGATTGTCTGGTAAATATGAAAGTTCCTGAATTACCACGACAGAAGATTAATCTCTGGGCCAAAGAAGCTGTGGGTATCCCTCCGAACCATATCGGCTATATCGACCTCATCACGCAAGATGACGTCACTCAAGACCAAGAATTCTACGTAGAAGCCCAAATGAGGTGTTTGACCACGGCTACACAACAGTTCCGATAGCCAACGTATCCAATTCGGATCTAGAAATAGCGCAAGGTCAGATAGTTACAAGGGCAGATATATGCGAAAAACAAGCCTTCAACGAAACTATCGACGCACTAGCTATCACAACGACTGCACGAAGACCGATCTCAAACGACATGATCAACGTCGGAAAACACGTAAGCGAAAATGCCAAAAGATTACTTTTCGACTTATTAAACGAATTTCGCGACTGTATTGCGGAAAACGCGTGCGTACTCGAACGGACGAATATGGCCGAGATGAAAATAGAGTTGACGTCGGACAAACCAGTAACGTACCGCCCTTACACGCTGTCGTACGAGGAGCGGAAAATTGTCCGAGATAATATCGACGATCTATTAAATCTCTATTCTACTCGTAACAAAGAAGAACGGCGAAGTACGATTATGCGTCGATTACCGCGCCCTGAACCGAATTACGAAAAAGGACACTCAACTAGAACGGCTCCAAGGCAATCAGTATTTCATCGGATTAGACCTAGCGTCCGGCTATTACCAAATCCCAGTCGAAGAAGGCTCGCAGAGTCGCACCGCTTTCATCACTCCCGATGGGCCCTACGAGTTCAAGACCTTACCGTTTGGACTCACAAATGGACCCGCGGTGTTCACGCGAATGATTAACGCCGTACTGGGCCCCTTACGATATACGATCGCGTTAGCGTACCTTGACGATATATTAATTCCGAGCGTGACGGAGGATCAAGGAATGGAACACCTCCATAAAATTCTCGAAGCCTTACGAAGAGCCAACTTATAACCTTAAATCTCAAGAAATTTTTTTTCCTGCAAGACCGAATAAACTACCTAGGGTTCGAAATTAACCCCAACTGACGAGCTAAAAACGAAAAGCGGTTGTTTCCGACTCCAACCAATATTCACGAAGTCAGGAGATTCATTGGACTCTCGAGTTATTTCCGGCGATTTATCAAAAAACTCGCACTTGTCGCGGAACCATTGACGGAATTTGACGCGCTTGCTAAAGAAGGATGTGAATTTCGAGTGGACCAACGAGCAAGACAACGCTTTCAACGCATTACGTCACCAACTTGGAGAGCGACCAGTCATCGCGTTGTATCAGAATTATGCACCGACCAAAGTGCACACCGACGCCAGTAAAGTGGGCATAGCCGCAATTTTGGTTCAACAAGGACCAGACGAGAAATGGCATCCCATCCACTACGCGAGCCGTCAGACAACGCGCGATGAATAACGCTATCACTCGTACGAACTCGAAACCCTCGCGATAGTTTGGGGCTTAGAAAATTTCGCTCGTACCTTTTGGGGTCGACAATTTGAAGTCGTCACGAGATTTGATACCATGAATAAGCCGATGGTGGTTGCGCTTACAGCATTTTACGTTCAACATCAGCCACCGCGAGGGCACGAATAAAGTACACGTCGACGCATTGAGCGACCCTCCGGTCGATGAAGCGGATATCGTTCAAGACATTCAAGTCCTCAGCGTGAACGTCACAACGGAGGATTGTCAAGTCATGTCACGACGACATCGGCCATTTCGCTCTCGATAGGACTCTCGCGAAATTGAAAACTCAATACTGGTTTTACGGAATAAGAAGATACATAGCTTCTTGTTTACCGTGCTTATATCATAAGCAGCCAGTGGGTAAAATGCAAGGAATGCTTCACCCCAAAGATAAAATTGCAGAGCCCTTTCATACCGTACACATCAATCGTCTAGGACCATTCATCACCAGCTTAAAGGGAAACGCTCAAATCATAGTAATGGTCGATGGATTTACGAAATTCACCATTCTTAAAGCGGTACGAAATACCGGAATGAACGCTACTCGTCAATTCCTAACGAAGATGATCCGAATTTTTGGAACGCCACGACGAGTAATAACGGACTAAGGCACCTCCTATACGGGTAAGGCTTTCGAAAGCCTGTGTAAAGAAGCACGTGCTTAACGCCACCGCAACGCCAAGAGGAAACGGACAGGTTGAGCGGTTTAACCGTACGATAACTCCAGCAATCGCCGCGCTGTGTGTCCGCGAAGACGAAAAAGATTGGGACATACATCTACCACAAGTCCAATGGGGACTAAATAATACACGTCATAAAGCTATGCAAACGACTGCTTTCGCGCTACTTTTCAACTACGAATCTCGAAGTTCAACCGGAAATTACGTGAGCGATGCGATTACCGACGGTTTTGACGAGGCGGTTATAGCAAGACGTCGCGAGGATTAGGAGCGATCAGCAAAAACAACGTTCGAAGTATAACGTGAAGAGAGGGGAAGCCACCTGCTACGAACCGGGCGACTTAAGGCTGGTTCACACGGGCAGTGTTTTCTTGATTTTCTCGTTTTACCACCTTTTCCCGTGGTTCTGGCGCACGGGAAAACGACTGAACACACGGACAAAATTTAACGGCTTTTGCCGACGTCAGCGCTGCCGGTAAACGAGAAAACGGAGAAAAAAATGTTGAAATATCTCTACTTTATTTTCCCGGTTTTTGATGCTCTTTGATTTCGACTAATCAGCGAGCGTTTCGCTGTCACGTGATATAAGGAGCGATTTTGAAAGTCTTTAAAAGTAGGCTTAATAATTTTTGCGTCTACCACGTAACGGCCTAACGCTCGCTGACTGGTCGAGCCCAACGCCCCTCAAAAAAGTTTATCCGGTTTAGGCGGTAAAACTAGAAAATATAGAAAACAAGGAAAATTCTGCCCGTGTGAACCAGGCTTTAGTTGTCGTAAAATGAGATGCTCCAGCAACTGGCGAACCGCGAAAAACGGCCGCGAAATACAAAGGACCCTACGTGGTTACGAAGAAGTTGGCTAGCGACCGTTACGTCAAAGAAGACCTTCCAGACGCGCCTCGCACCCAAAAATTCTACCGAAATACTGCGCCGGCGGACCAACTGAAAAGGTGGATCATTGTTGATAACGATTCAGGCAGTGACACTTCCGACTCCGACTTAGATGGTAATTTAGTGACTTACGAACAGAAAATGCCCCTTCCAGAAAAGGAAAAATCAGTGGAAGACGATGACAGTGCTCAACGCCCTTTAAATCGACCGTCAAGAATACGAAAAACGCCCGCGCACCTTCAGGATTACGTTTAATGGTTGATGATGTTGTATGGCTGGTTTATTGTGCTTTCGAACATTTTTATTGTTTTACGTGCAAACTATTTTCTAATTTTGTATAACGAATTTTCAAACTTCTCGAATTATCAAAAGTCAAAATTTCAGCCAGAGATTCCAACAGTAGACCGGTTTCGCCCTTTTGGGGCTCATCAGTACTGTGTAGGAACTCTGGCTACCCTCGGAATCTGCCGATATCAGTAAAACTAATAAACAATCAGAGTGCCCTATATGTGAGCAGTCCAGTGCAATTTATAGTGAAATTCTTCACCAATTATTGCATGGCGGTCGCTATTCAGCAGACATCTTTTACGCTCGGGCTTCCGTTGAAATCCAACGTTAACCGGGTGTTTAATTTAATTAGGATGGCCGTGAAAGCAACCACGTTTAGCACCCCCTTAAAGGGGAACGGCCAAGCTTTTCCAAATATGGCCTTATTTCCGTATCAAAAGATTAACAAGACTTTCAATATACTAACACGTACCTTTTTTTGTCTTGAAAAAATAGCTTTTGGCCCAAAAAGTTGAAACGAAAAATAACGCCAGGTGTTTGGGTTTGAATTTTCGCCGCCATCTTAGGGGCTGCCGCCAGCGCGCCTAACCCCGTATGAGCGATTTGCGAACTATCCTAACTTTTAAAATCGCGCAATTTAGGCTTAAGTCTCTTATAACTGGAACGCGCCGCGCGTGCAAAACAAATTTTTGGCGTCTTCAGCAGCGCGCGCTTTTACGTTGTTTTTCTGTCTCACCGACCTCTCACCAGGTGTCGCGGCGGACGCGCGCTTTTCGATTTCCCGAAATTTCTTTATTTTATTAAAAATTAACCACTCAATATTTTTTGATGCGATTTTCGCCATAAATTATAGTTTTTAATGGGCTATAGGGCTATTTAACTGGTTAAAGCTTAACCGTTCCCCTTTAAATATTTTTCAAAAACAAGAAAGACTTTATTGGTGTATATGGCAGCGGAGGCCTTCACACCATGTGCATCATACAGAATTAGACTACAAATTGAAAGTATATACAAACAGCGATAAGAAGATAAATACACAAACCAAAAACAAAACTATTGTCCCCGGCAAAGTTAACGAATGCCAACGGCGCGGAGCAGATTACACACGTCCGAAATAATCGGTAGTACACCTCGAGAAAAGGCCAAACGGAGACCCGATACAGAGTGGAGAAAATCACCTGCCGTAAGCGACGCCAAAAACAAATGGCGGGGACCGCTAGCCGCCCGACATTAAAAAAGAATGTGGTGAAGCGTCTCTATCGCCGCGCACTGACCGGAGCGACACACCGAAGAAAAGCACCGCGGCAGTTGGAAGCCGGTCACAGTTAACACGTGCTACTAACGAGTCTTGCCAACGTGGCAACCGAAGACCCGCAATACAGTCCCGTGACGGATCAGTCTTGTACCACCCGACGCCCCGAGCCGAAACAAAGTGGTTCCATGAAACCTGCCAAGAGTCCGTAACCAGAACCGAAACCCGTGTTTTAAGGTAGCTTTTGGTGCGGGGCAAAAAAACCATAGGCCGCGCAGGATGGTCGATAGCCGTTACTGTGGCACATTTGTCCGCCATCTCGTTCCCCGGGATACCGGCATGAGCCGGACACCACAATAGTTTAACACGCCCGGGGTAACCGTGACAGAGGCTCCGGAAAAGTAGTACTTGAGGGTCAGGGCCGTCCCCCAAAATCATAGCCAAGGCCGATTGGGAGTCGGAGCATACGACAATGTTCCCGAGACCTTCACTGCGAGCGAAAGCCACCGCTTGATTAATGGCAAAGAGCTCCACCGTGTTAATCGGGTGGCCCGGATCCACAACGAACGGACGAGCGACATCGCGATCAGGAATGCAGAAGCTGGCGCCGGCACAGCTGGATACGTCCTGGAGGGAGCCGTCGGTATATATGACCACGGAATCGCCGGCCATGGCATGGAGTTCGAAAAAGAAGAGCTGGCGCAACTCGACATCCGAGAACTCTGACTTTGAGGAGCGCAGCCAGCGACAGTTGACGTCCGCCTGGACAGGGGTCCAAGAAGGAAGGGAAATAAGGCTGGGAGAAGGAACCAAATCATGAAGCCAGTCAAGATTAAGAGTGACAAGTTGACGCCAGTATTTGAAAATCGTTGGAGTATTATGTATCGTCCAGAAGTGTTCAAAGTGACTGAGAGTGGCCACCGAGCCAGTTATGTAGCGCCTGTAGTAGTCGGGAGCATCGGCGGCTCCGGCCAGGTTGACAAACTGCATACCCAGCAGATCTCTACGGTGGGAAAGCGGCATGATCGCCGCTTCAGCTTCCATTAACTGAATACTAGTCGACTTGGGAACACCCAAGATGACACGAAGCGCAGCATTTTGGAGACGGTCCAAGCGCCGTAAGTGGGTGACAGCCACGGAGTTATAGACGATGCTAGAATAATCGATCCGGGAGCGAATAAACTGCAAATACAACACCTTGAGGGCGCGGCGAGAGGCTCCCCAACATGTACCAGAAACCGCGCGCAACAAATTTAGCCGTTGCATGGACGATCGATATAAGGCATCAATGTGGGCGCGCCAGGTCAGTTTATGATCGAGGGTAACACCGAGGTAGACAAATACTGGGCCCCCTGAGGGGGGTCAACGACCGAAGGCTCGGCAAAAAAACGGCGGGTTGGTGGAAGATGACCAGAGGCCTGGGCGGAGGTGGCCAAAATTCTCGCAACATCAACCGCATTGTTGTAGGTGTGTCCACCATCAACCAACGTAATGGCTCGAGGCGAGGTGGATCCTTTCGTGAACCATTTTACTTGGTTCCAGACTTGCGTCAGGGACGAGTGACCACTCAACTCTTGCCAGCTTTTCCGCTTAGGCGATTTCACGTGGCGCCGAAACTCGGCCGAAGCCTTACGGAATTTAATGTATACTGCTGTGTCTTTGCTACGAATAGCCCTCCTCCTCAGAGCCGTCACTAGGTTAGCCCGCGTAGCGCATGAAGCATCCCACCACTGTGGAGAACGAGGCTGTGAGGCGGGGCCAACCGCCCTCTTCGGAATATGCACCTCGGCCGCGCTCTGGAGAAGAGACGTAGTGGAGGCCACCGTTGCTTCAAATGCCGGTTCGGCCACACCAGCCTCCAACATACGACGGAAGCCGTTCCAATTTGCTAGCGGGTAGTGCCAGCGTGTCCCACTCTTGGTGCGGGTGGCAAGCAGAGCATCGGACTCAAGAAGTATGGGGAGATGATCGCTTGAGCCTCCCTGGAGCGTCCGCCAAGACAGAGTGGGCGCCAAGTCAGAAGTGACGAACGCCAGATCCAGCGCACTATCGGCAGAGGACCGGGCATGACGAGTAATATCGCCCATATTAAGCAGGACCATCCTATCTTCATCTTCTAGCCAGTCCTCAAGGAGGGTACCCTGCGCGTTTATCTCCTGACAGCCCCAGAGCGTATGATGCGCATTGAAGTCACCCAAAAGAATACATGAGCGGCCAGCAACCCGTAAAAGGCGATCCAGAAAAGACCGATCCACCGAGCGCTGGGAATCGTATACATTGGCGAGAGTCACACGTCGACCATCGAGAGAGAATGAGACCATGCACGCTTCGACCCCGCCACCCCTGGGTGGGGGTATCTGGGTAGGGTTGAGACGACGATCAACTAGAGAAGCGACTCCGCCGCCCCTCCCGAGCGGTTGGTGCGGACGGTCAACACGGAAGACCTCGTAAATACCAAAGTCTAAACGAAGAAGGTCATGGGGTTGAAGCGATGTCTCTTGAAGCGCGATAACGGACGGCTGATGGATGCGGATGAGATTAAACAGTTCTCCAAGGCGGGCGTTAACGCTTTTCGTGTTCCACTGAAGAAGGGCGAAGTTATGTAGCCCCATCTTGGTGTGCGGGAGGGGGAGCGGAACGCCTATCGGTGGGGGCGGAGACAGCGAAATAGCTCTGAGGACTAACGGTGACGCCTGAAGAGTTGCCAAAACGGCCCACAACTTGATCCTCCAAGACGGAGAGAGCAGCATCCAATTGTTGAGGAATAGCTGGTGCCCCCGTTATAAGGGTCTCCAGCAAGTCGCGAAATTCCGCCACGCCCAAGTATGTGGTGTTATCCCCCTAGGGCTGGGAGGAGGGCGGCTGTTGCGAATTCTCCGAGGAAGTAATGCGAGCCGGCGTAATTTGGGGAGGAGAGGTCCGTTGCTGGACAAGCTGGGGTCCGGGAGCTCGAGACCTGGTCCGACGGGAGACCTGAGCATAGCTCCGTGATTTGGCCAACTCGCGGGCCTCCGGAAACGGAAGGTGCTCCGTGCGCTGTAAGGTGACCACCGTTTTCTCCAAACGTAACTTCGGGCAGTGACCATCCTTGCAGTTGTGCGCACTCTTGCAGTTAACGCATTTTGGTGGATTCGTACACGGGGTCGTTTTGTCATAAACATGGTCCTGGCCACATTGGGCACAGATTTCGAATTGCACCGAGGCTTTACACTCCTGGGCAAAATGGCCGAAACGGCGACACCTGTAACATTGACTAGGACCCGCCTCATAATCGAACAGTCGGTAAGAGGCGCTGTAGAACATAATTCGGTGGGGGGGCCTGTCCAGGAAATCCCAAAACAAACGCCGAGCTACGGCCCCCCAAGCGACGGATACTGGAGATCGCCACACTAGTGTCACGTAAAACCTCCAAAATGTCATCCCGTGTAATATCTTGCGGTACTCCGATAATCTTCTTGAACACCGTTGACGTAGCAGAGTTACCCGTCACCACCGTGTAGGTGACGTCACCGAGAGCGGGAGTCTGCGAATATTTTGTCGTTGCTCCTCCGTGGCAGCGGAGACCATTAATTCACCGCTTTTCAGTGCTTTCGCTTCCACCCCCCTCCCGAAAGTGGACTCTACCAAACGTTGCATCGCCATCGTCCCAAGTTCGTGGAATTTTTTTGATCCCACAGCGGGGCGCAATTTGAACGGGAAGTCCTTCGTCCGAATTGAGGGGATAGTCGCTCCCTCCTGCCGTTCGTGTGTGCGCGCCTTTTTTCTGCCTCTCTCTACCGTCGTAAAGCCCAATTCTGGGAAATCCTCCTCGCCCGAGCTCATCAACATGGCCGACCCCTCGTCCACACGCGGCCCGGCCACTTCGAAGGACTTGGCGGTAGCCAACTTAAACAAAAACGGCAATGCAAAAGGGAAGGAAAGGGGAGGGAGACAGAAAACAAAAGGGACAAGGAACAAAAAAAAACTGGGGCTAAAAAAACAAAAGAACCGAAAAACAAAACTTACAAAACGGAGAGCGAAAAACTGCGACCAGCTCGCAACGAAGCAGTGCCGCTACCCCCCTTTAAATATTACTCTTTAATTTTCCTCACCACGAGATGGCAATAGCGCATGTGTAGACATTGTATGAATTTCCTTTTTTTTTGGATCTCGACCCCTTCACTAGGGCCCGCCCCCTTTTCTCTAGCTCTCTCTCTCGCCCGACTCCCGTAACGAACGGCCACGCCCACTTTCGCCTCGCAGCAAGAGGAGCCGGGTTCGATCCCAGCTTGTGGCACTGGGTGAAAACTCGGAACAACTTCTTCCGCGTTGAGTTTGCAAGTTCTCTCCCCACTGGATTAAGGGGTTTTCTTCCTTCGGTTTCCTCTTCCATAAAAACTTGTTGAGGTTAACGGTAATAGTTAGTGTAGGGAGCTGTTGGCTTGCAGGGCTTGCCACCACCATCCTACGCATTGTAACCCGGACACCTGAATTAAAGGTTTTAAAAGTCGCTCGATGACTTAGGCCTAAGGTGGTGCCTTGGGTATATTAGCCTAGCTTATTATTATGAAACCTTTTTGTACCTCATATTTTACCTATTTAACCGTAATAAACAGTTATCCCTCTAAATACGCCTAATAATTTAATTAAGGAGAACTAGACCACGACGCCGAATCCCTGACGCTAACGTGAGTAATAGACCCATGTTGAAAGTTGGGGGGCCGAAAATTAACATTTTTACCTGGCAACTCAGCATTTGGACGGAACATCCGTTTCCTTACTTCCGCCTGTATATTTCAATGGCAGTCACGTGGTTCAAAACGTCATAAACAGGATGTTCCGTCCACAGGTCTCACTTAAGCCTCGTCTGCGGCCCCTCTTTTGTTATGGGTCTATTATGTTACATATGGTGATAATAGTCATTTTTATTTCGGTGCCAGCCCCACACGGGCGGGTAGGATCAAAAGTAAGAAACAAATTTTACACATAGAATTTTCTTTCTTTCGTGAGGCCAAAAGTAAGAAGTAAGTGTGGCACATAAAAATTTCGGATTGAAGTTTTAAAAAGTAAATAGACATAAACAGAAAGTCTTGGATTCGAGTCGTTTCGTACCTTCCCCAATGGATTCCATCTAATCTGAGATGCACACGCCTAGTTTCCGCCACCCCAAAAGAGCCATCCAATTAAAACGGTTCTCCATGGTTTCACGTACAGTGTAGCCGATGCCGATGCCGATGACGCCGTATCTCTTCAACGGTTTGGGCTAGAAGAGTCAATGATATCTCTTTCGAGTGTACATATATCGTCATTGATAGCTCATAGAGGATAGCTTATCATAAATTTTTTAAATTGAAGCCCAAGAAGTTGGGCATTTGCCCAATTTTCCGTTTTCGGTAGTTTGGCTTTGTGAGGTTGATATTTTGTTAAAAATCAAGTCCCGTAACGTTATTTTTTTGTATAGGTTAGGATTCAGCGGAACTATCCCTTCGGTTATATCGGTAAATATTAATGTTAAAGGGAATATAACCTGCATAGAAATCTTTATGGAAGACCCCTTCAATTTTTCAAATTTCCCTGTACAGTGGCGCTAAATATTTTTAAAGCCAAAGGCAAGAGCGGCCAGAGCTGCAAACTTTGGTGTTCCACACCAAATACCTGAGGTTATATTCCCTTTAAGTATGGTTTTCGGGGTAATTTAAGGGACCCCAATGTTCGTGGTTTTATATTTCCGCCTGAAAGTCGACATAACGTTCCTTAATTTAAGTCCGATTTTCATGAAAGTTAAATTTTTGAATAGCTGTGGTTTCCATTTAAGGGGCTGTTCACAAATTACGTAACGCAGAAAAACCACTTTTTGGACTCCCCCCTCCCCCTCGTAACAAAAAGTAACAAATGGAAAGACCCCTCTTCTCAAATTACGTCACAAATATCGACCCCCCCCCCTTATATAATTTTAGTACGTAACAACTAATATGCTGGCAATAAAGTACAATAAGATCAGGTACTACATTTTATTTGTAATTTACATTTGAAATTACAACTGTATTTTTATGCAACACTTTAATACCCACGGGTTTTATTGTGGTGTCTTATGGGGGAACGCTTTTCCGTAAGCAGATATGAGGGACATAAATTGTCCATTTTTAACAATGAAAAATCAATCTAAACTGAGGAAAAAATTAAAAACTTTAAAATTTACGTGGTAGATCCGGACTAATCGTTCTCGCACCTTTGTCCATCCCTCTAGCGGGGGGAAATAGGCGAAACTGTAGATCAAGGTCATATGAAATTCTTTTAAACTTGAGTAAGCCAATGAAAATGCTTATGTTTTTAATAATTGCGACTGTTTCTGAAAGTTATGAAAATTTTATTCTACGATGTTAAAAATAAGATGTGTTACGTAACATTTTAGTCGACCCTCCCTCCCCCCACGTAACAATTCGTAACGCTTGAACCAACCCCCCCCCTCCCCCCCCTACAGCGTTACGTAATTTGTGAACAGCCCCTAACCTAGAAAGGTTTTTTGTTCAGCGTATACATACCCCCTCAACTTCCAACATGGTAAATCCACGTGGTTATAGAGACTATACGCGTTTTTCAAGGCCGTTCAGAGTGCGCTGCGCTTTCAACGTATGACCAGAAGTAACAATTAAGTATGACAAAGATCGACGTAGTCTGATCAGAAGTAACAATTAGGTGTGATCAGATGTAACAATTAGGTGTGTGCAATTAGGTGTGATTAAGAATGACACTGATCGAACTAGTCTTTGTCGTATAACCAGAAGAAAAAAGTGTGACACTCAACGTCTGACCAGAAGTAACAAATAAGTATGATCAGAAGTAAAAAATAAGAGTGACACTGATCGGAGGAATCTTCGATGCTTTCAAAGTATGACTAGAAATAACAAATAAGTGTAAATACAATTATGTGTGGCCGTGGATATATATTGGTTGTGAAACCGGCGTTGCAGGTTGCTGTGAATTGCTCAAAGAAACTTAAAGCAACAGTCGCCTCTATCATTGCCACCTGTATTATGGAAAGGCCCCTGTTATTAGAAATGGCAATGAGTCTATCCAATTCCTCGAACCACTTTATTAGAGAGCGTGGTGCCATCTATTAATGAAAAGGAAGCTAAAATTCAAAATAGTCAAATTAAAAAGTCGCCATCTGGAGAGCCATTGTATAGTATTATATTTAAACAACTTATACACTATTTTGAGGACTTTAACCTAAATTATATTTCCTATGTAAAATATTGTTTATAATTGCTGTAATGTATGTTATGGACGAATGTACAAACGATCCAATCAACGTGAGGGGTCGCTATAATTATCGCATTTTGGGTCAAAATGTGGCTTAAGCATCTTGTTTTGATGTCGACGATAGCGACATCTGTTGAAAAAAGAGCTACTGGACGTCGAGCCGACACTTGCTTTAACACATTAGAAGGATTGTGTGTATTTTGACCGTCGTACGTCTTGTTTTATTCTATTTTGATTCTACGTAAGAGAATTCGCGATGCCGCGTAAAAAAACTGCAGCTCATCTGCTATCAATGCCTAAAAACGAAGGAAATCAGTGTAATTTTTACATTAAGGAATTGTTTACCGTCGGAGTACAAACCGAGTTTGTTAAAAGTAATGAGAAACATAATGATGTTATAAAACAAAGTGAACCGTTAGGCTTAGAGACGGTATCAAAGACGGTACTAGATCTCAAAAAGAGTCGTGTTATTACTGTGGAAGCGGAAACAAACCAAGAAATATTTGGATCAATAGTCCCTTCGAGTTAGTGGGATGAGTTAAATAAGTTTTCCAAGAATAATCCCAGAACTTTCCATGTTGGCGCAAACTTTCTTTCTACCGGATTTCGCATGTACCTCGCGCAATGCCCAAATTTGTAGCGATACGCGAGGGGGGTCGGCACCGCTAAGAAGGGATAAAGTAGTTTCTCAGTTTTGATTGGACCTCTAGATTAATATTCCCAGCTCAACTGAAAAACCGTTCAGTGTGCGACGGGCTTTATGTTTAAACGTATTTCTTCGCGTAGCTTACTTCTTTCATTTTAATAACGCACTTTCGATACTAGTTTTTTTTTAATCGAAAAAGATAAGAAACCAATGCTTAGTGAAAGGAAACAATTGGGTCCAAGGAATAATAGAAACTGCACATTTGCGCGTTTTTCGAAGTTTTGGAGGCCGATCTTTTACGGTCACGGTTTTTTAGGATACGGTTCAATTTAGGAAAACGTTTCTTAGGACCTTTTTCACTCCTTGTTACCCAAAGGACACGCCTGTAAATTTGCGACAGACTTCTCTAAAACACCCTGTATAGAGTGTTGTCGTCTGAAACCCGGTGACGTAACCATTGTAATTTGCCTATTGATAAAAAACGGTAACTGCCATGTCGGCCACTATTAACACTACAGCTGTGACGTTACAAGTTTTCAAAATCGTATCAAACGACAACACTATAGTATATTAAAAGTAACATAATTATGTCCATTGTCAGTTCCTGTACCAATGCCGGCGTATAGCTTGGAGAAGAGAAGGGGGTTATGGTCAAGCTTAGGTTAACTAACATTGCTAGTTTCAATTCCTATAAATGATGGGAGCACTAGGCGAGGTCCGACCGTCCGACCGAAATAAAATTCCCTTTCCCAAGCTGGGGTTCAGAATTTTGCTCCTCCAGAAACACTTCATCTTCTCCACGCTCATTAAAAACGGAAAAGTCTGAGGAGTCTCAATTCCTACTGTATTACCATAAGCCTATCAACCCTTAGTTTGAATCGAAAGGCAGTGTTGGTTCAAGCAAACGACTGGCGAAAGTACAGCGCTAAATCCACCCGGTGGCGGAAAAGAGAAACGTAACGCGTCCCGCAATGCATGATGCCAGCTGCTTTGGTAAGAGAGAGGTGCGTAGAGAGAGAAAGCGGGAAGGAAGAAGCTTCAATTTATCTCTACCAGGTGCCGATACTATCTGATTTCTTCTTTTTCGCCCGTCCAGTGGTGGTACAAAGGGCGCTATGCGCGTTTCAAACTTAGAGGCTATAGGCTTATGGTATTACCAAGAGTCATTCATACATATATTCATTTCAACCATGAATATCAAACTGCATTAGGTAGTTTGGGGCGCGTCAAAATTCTAAAAAGAAATAATTCTCTTAAGAAGAATTCTTCGTGAGAATTTTTCTTCCCGTTAGAATTC
Organism: Leiobunum rupestre; assembly: GCF_980474605.1. Taxonomy (NCBI): domain Eukaryota; kingdom Metazoa; phylum Arthropoda; class Arachnida; order Opiliones; family Sclerosomatidae; genus Leiobunum; species Leiobunum rupestre. The sequence goes on along the minus strand of NC_143385.1, from coordinate 47,802,523 downwards.
GCTATAAAGCGACAAATATAAAAATATTTCCTAAAGATGGCGGCTTACGAGAATGCCACGAAGTTTTTTCCCCTTCTCCGTTGTAGAGTGCTAGCAGTTGATGCGGTTTTAAAAGTTAGTGACGTCACAGGCGTAGCTTCCGTAATGGTTGTCATGAAAACTCGCGTTTTTTTTCAATAGACGTTTAACATTGGTGACGTCGCAGGGTTTCAAGCTGTTGGTACTCTATAGTAGTAGAGCTAGGGCTGGGTAGCCTTATAACAGCTCAGTAAAGAGCATTGTCAGGAAGAAAAAAAATTACAAGGTATCAAAGTTTTTACGCACTGTGGAGAAAGTTAGGGGTCAAAAACAGTTCAATAATAATTTACACCTTGTAATCTAAGCTTTTGACAATAAATATTATTTTTACAAGATTTCACTACAATATATGAACAAGAATGTATTTATTTATACTCGGGGAGAATGAATATGTCGATATTATTTTTAGCGTTTCTCCAATTCCACCCGTTGGGGCCCTCGGTATGCTCCTCCGCTTTAATGAAATCAAATAATACTGCAATCTCATTGGTTCTCAAAAATTACGTTTTTCGACGCGATTAACGCTGCTGCGAGGACGCAAAAAATAAGACCGCCTCCTTTCCCCCCACCCCTTAGCGTGACGGGGTTAGGGCCTCAACGTCCACAAAAATATCGTAATGTTTTTCTTCAGCATCAAGTAAACTGACTAGAGTTTTAGCTGCCATTTTTATTTCTAATCCCCCCCCCCCCTTTTTTTTTGACTAAGTGAGAATTCTCGGAGGCATTCTCACTCTTCTCAAGAGAACTAGTGAGAAGAGATTACATCACCTCCTGCAAGAAGGACCGTCAAAGTTCTTCTCATTATCAAGGGAAGAATTCTTAGAATTTTGACGCGCCCATGATCGGGTCAAGTGATTATGTAAAATGTTAAAAGTCACCGGCCCTCTTAGCCAAAGATGGTAGAAAGGGTTATGCTTTCGTTCCATATTCTTGGTTGAAATGAATACATTCATGCAAGAACGTATTTATAATTAAGGATAATCAGGGCAGGATTAAGCAGAGTTTCGGCCGGTGGTAATACCTTAGTGACTGCCCCAAATGAGTTCAGAACACAAGGGCGGCTTGTAAAACGTAACATCCAGTTTTGAATTTCGAGATTTGATATAACAAGATTACTTCAGCTTCGCTATTTGGATAACGCCCTGGGGCAATCGCCCCCCTTAATTCGACCTTGTGGATAACTATTTTGAGAGGGCGGGGGGGGGGGGAGGTAACTGGTATCAGTTTAGGCAATCTATGAGATGCCGTCAAAGGTGGACTGTGGTCACTTACAAGGAGACGACCCGAGTTGAAAATAACCTATTTTGTTCCAAGTCGGGCATAATGTACACCTCCATGTAACTTGAAAAACCTGCAAGGGAAAAGTTGCGACGGGCTTTCGTTTTGCCATGGCAACCGAAAACGTTTTTGGACAACATGATTGGGAATTATTTCCATTGAAAATAACATGAGAATCTGTAGGCTTTTAAGGGTCCCCCAATTGACCAAATTGCATTTAAACTTGATTAAATTACATTTTTAAAATCAATTTAAATTTTTTTAACGTTTTTGAAATTCTTAAAATATTTCATTTTTTAAAATCATGTTGTCAAAAACGTTTTCGGTTGCCATGGTAAAACGAAAGCCCGTCGCAACTTTTCCCTCGCAGGTTTTTCAAGTTACATGGAGGTGTACATTATGCCCGACTTGGAACAAAATCGGTGATTATCACCTCGGGTCGTCTCATTGTTAGTCAAGTCGGCATAGCACACTCGTGGTCCCACTTTTAGCCAACCCTAAATTTGGTTGGGGTCTCATGGAATTTTGCCCGCGTGGCTTAAAATTTTCAAAACACACTATAGTTCCTTCAAGGATTTTCACTAGGTCTCTCAATCCTATCAATAGGTAATTCGTAGTTTTATGTCAAAGGTTAGGAGAAAAAAAAACAATCACAAATATTTGCATAATTTTAATTTTTCAAACAAAAAAAATCTCCCTACTAAAGAATACTCGTATCATCCCAAGAGATCACAATATTAGCTTTTATACAATGCATAGATTAAATATAGGTTCGATAATATTTTAAGCTTTAGTTGGATTATGTTTAGTTGGTCCCATTGTTAACTTAATTCTTGACAATTTTAAAATTTTGAAAATGAGTGCATTTAATAAATTAAGAACATATTTTGAAAGGGTGAATTTAATAAAGCTGTATAAAATTATCTTCTTTTGTCTTTTTAAGATGAATTTTTAATGCGGTTAATATTACTTAATTAAGATTACTCCGAGAGTAAATAGAACTTAACTTTCACGTAGCTCAAAAAATTTAAAAATACTTAACATTTAGTTTTAAATAGCTAATTTCCAAAATTATAGTTTTCTTTAACGAGATATGTTGAAAGATATTTGGGATTTAGTTGCCATATTCCATACACCTAATCTAGAGTTTTTATACAAAAGTTTCTAAAAATAAAAAATCAGCTGATTTATTCAGTTCTAATGCGAAAATGTAAAATTTGCTGCTCTTTCAACCACTGAATCGAAATTAAAAAAAGCAATCAATTGAATAATGTTTTCATTCGTAGCATTATAATATAATTTGTGTTAGTTAATTAGTTTATGCCACCATTTAAACTGTCATTTTACAAATTTTAGTTGTTGAACTAAAATTTAAAATGGGTAAAGTTGACAAGAATGTGTTCTAATATTAAGAACCCGATCTTGTAAGAAATCTTACACTAAGAACAATACAGAGCCAAGTCATATTGAAAGAAGTTGTCGTAATGTGAAACTAAAACCCTTTGATTTTTTTGAAAAATTCATTTAATGAAAGCAAAGCTAATTTTACAAAAAAAAAATTAAGTACCTTTAATGAGCAACAATTTTTATTATTTTAAATAGCATTTTAAATTCTATTTCTTGATTGATTCTTACACTCTGGTAAGAATAGAGATATAATTTCGTTCTTATTTCATGTTTGAAAAAGCGTTAAGTCCACTATTCTTGCAAGAATTCTTATCCACTTAAGCTACCCAAAGAATTTAACAGGCAAGTTTCTTAGTTTACAGTTAAATTTGAAAGAAATTTTAATAATTCCAGGTTTGCAATTAATATGGCTTCTTAATACAAAAATAAAAATTCTTTTAAAATCGATCAGTGGTTCGATTACTCAAACTTTCATAGCCAATGTAAACATTAGAAACTGAACAATCAGTTGCCAACTTTTTGGTGTCATCTAAAATTGGATGGTAGTCGTTGCTAATGGGACGCTGTTACGGATATGGGAGATTTTGCGTCTTGCATAAAACTTCATTGTGGGTTTGTAAGGAAGTAAATTTACTGGGGCAGAGTCGTAGTAGGGGAGACGTGAAAACATTGCATTATTTACAAAAGATAAATATATTCTTTGATAGTCTTTCTGTTTAACGTTAAAGAGGCACAGGGAAGCTATCTTACTCTCACATTTTCTGGACACGGAATTTTTTATACAGCCTCTAAATGTTCAGATTTTTAAAAATATCACAAGTAAGCGGCGGAGAAGATTCGAGTCCCGACTCTCACCGCTGCCACAGACCAAATAATTTACTCTTCGCGCTAGTTTGTCGCGATCGCTGAGTCTTCGCTCGTTTCCGGTCTTCTATTTCTTGATTCCTAAGTTTCTTTTTTAGTTGTTCATCAAGCAGTACTTGCATGTCCACCTGCAATTAAACAAAGAATTTTAGTAATTTTTTTAGTGACAAGGGACGCAAGCGACTACAACTTGGCTAATTGTTTATGAATGAATTATATTTAATTAATTTAAAACAATTACGAACCTGCCACTGTTCCAACTGTTGCGAAAGCTCGATTTTCTGTTGAATTGCCTCCATTAGCTGACTGTTGACATGCATGATGTCAATGCGAGTTTTGGCTAATTCAATTTCCACCGCATTTTTCCTGAAACGAAACGAAGCATTTATATTTTCCATCCTATAGCTGGCGCTATTGTAAATTCCTATTCACACATACTCCACAATCACAACAAGCTGCTGAGATTTCATTAAATTTATTATTAAAAGTCTATTAATGTCAATTGACATATTTCGTAATAAACTAATATTTTAAAGCAAGTGTCGACTCGACGTGAAGTGGCTCTTTTTTCAACAGATGTCGCTAGCGACGAAATCAAAACAAGATGCTTACGCTACATTTTGACCCAAAAGGCGGGATATAAAAGTACCACTCACGTTGATTGGCTCGTTTGTAAATTTGACAATAGCTAAAATTATAGTAATTTTTAACAATATATTTTATATGGGATATATAAATTAGGTTAAAGTCCACTAAGTAGAGTATAAGTTGTCTAATTATAATAATTATAAATGGTTCTCTGACGACGTTATTGTTTCGCTATTTTGAATTTTAGCTTCCTTTTCCATTAATAGATGGCACCTTGCTCTCTGATAACAAGGGTCTTATGGTAATACAGGTGGCAATGATAGAGCCGACAGTTGCTTTAAGTTAGTTTTGTTTAAGATAATTATTTGATTTAAATATTTGAACTAAATCAGAAAAAACCCGTTGTTCTTAAAAAGTGTTTGCGTCGCTAACACCTTGAAAATCTTTCACCAGCGATAAGGAGCAACTCGGTTTGCAACTCGTGTTGGCCTACAATGTTAACTCGTGCGAATACCCCTTAAGGCGCCCTTGGGAAAGCAATTACCTCGCGACGGCCTGATCCCTTCCTTCCCAGGCTTTCTTGACTATTTCTTCTTTGGCGAGTTTGCTGTTGCTGAGGTCTGTCTTCATCTGATCCCTCTGTTCCTGGGTGGCTGTCAGCTCCCGTTCCTGGATGGTCAGTTTGGTCGTTAACTCCGTCACTTCGTCTTGTTTCTTCTTCAGCTCTTTCGACTTCTCCTCGAGTTGCTGGCGCAGTTTCCTAGCTTCCTCGCGCTCGTCCACCACGGACCGACAAGCGACGCAGGCCTGTCAGGGCGAGAATCATATGAATATGAGCTTGATAAATAGTGGAAAACTCAACGAAGGCCAACTTACGGCGTCCGAGGAACTGACCAGACTAGCGTCTTGCATGAGGGAACGCAATTCTTTGATGATACTGGACATCATGCCGACGCGAATTTGCTGGGCGTGGATTTCTTCCGGCGATGGCGGAAGGCCGCTGTCGGCCGAGAGATTCTCTCTGCGTCTTCGGAGGTCGACGCACAGCCGCCATAGTTGCTGGTAAATCTCGACCAGTTCTTGTCGAAACTTCCAGTTGTCCTCGCCGTCACCCAACTCCACCTCGTCGCACTCGATTTCATCCGCGAAGTCTCCGTGGAAACCGATTGAGGAACCTGGATGCGAATGCGGCCTGCTTCGTCCACTCTATGGAGAACGAACAAATATTCAAATTAGATGGGATTTATACGATTACACACTAGGAATAATGAAGATATGTTGGAAAGAGGAAGGGTTAGTCACCAACTATAGACCAAATTAATCGTTAAACTAAATTATTAGTTTACAATTTTATTTTGAGAGTGTACAGTAAAATACCAGCCAAAATAAATAATTAGTAGGTAATAAGGTTAAGTTGGACTTGAAACTGGGATCAATTATTCTTATGATAAGCTAGCTATATCGAACCTGACATCCTGCGCACTATTTTTCCGGTCGAATAATTGCACTAAAGGCTGGTTCACACGGCCATTGTTTCCCTCGTTTTCTACTTTTACCAGCTTCTCTAGCGCACGGGAAAACGACACGGACTAAATTTCCTGATTTTACCGCCGCGAGCGCTGCCAGTAAACAAGAAAACGGAGGATTTTTAAGGAAGGCGCGTTGGGCTCGAGCAATCAGCGAGCGTTATAGGAGGATAGTATTAGGTCTACTTATCGCAAGCGTCATTTACTTGTGATAATAAATTGATGTTAAATTACGTAAAAAGGTAGAAAGGTTCATAATAAAAATGGGGCAAAACAAAAGCTAAACACTAACGAATTTCAAAACGCGTTGCGTAGTAACGGAAAGCCAAATAGTGGGATATATTCGCATAATTTAACTGCATTATAGTCCATAGGTGGTTTTATTAACTTTTTACAGGAATCTATATCTCCACTTGGAAAGCTTATCCTGGCATATCGCGTATGGTAAGATCACTCTGACGGCTTTGGCCCCGCCTACGAAAGAAAAAAAAATCCCCTCTGCGCGCTCCCCACTCACGTTGTTGTTTGTTTAGTTAACATAAGCCGCGTTCACACTAGACACTTTGGAACCGTTTTTAAATGGTTTCGAAAGATAAAATTGAACATTTTCGGTGTCAACTGTATTAATGGCCATATGATAAATACATTCGACAGCAAAATTTTACAGTTTGATCTTTCGAAACCGTTTTAAAACGGTTCCAAAGTGTCTAGTGTGAACGTGGCTAAAGTGACGTCCAAAAAACCGTCACCCAGATAGAGACGAAAATCTGCCCGCGATAAGCATTCCAACTAGAGGTATGGATTCTTGCTTTTTATTAACTTTGACAATAAGAAATTGATAACTAGCTGAGGGGTTGGTCATTTTGCCGAATCCCGTACAAAGTTTGGAAATAAATCCACAAATTTAAAATCCAAGAATTTCGCTCCCATAGACTTTGTATGGTAAATCCACAATAAAAATTCCCACAATATGGCAACACTGGGTAAAATCAACTCACTTGACTGCCCGTTAGTGACCGGATGTCATCATCTATGGACGACTGCGACGACATTTCGATTTCGTTGTAGAGTGACGTGTGACCGTAGCTGGGAGTGCTGCAACTCCTCCGGATGGACTCCAACTTGTCCTGCAGACCCGTGTTGACCTCTCGCAGTTCTTCCATGTCCCGCTTCTGACCACGAAGCTAAAAATAATAATTATATTTAAAGTTATAAAGTTTAAATGTAATGTATCGAAACCATCGAAGAATAATATTAGTAGAGTCACTGACACATTCCTCCGAAAGAAGTGGTGGACTTGGAGGCGGTAAAAACACCAACCTCGGCGCCTTTAACGAAAACATTGGACAACTAGCTTGTTAAGGCGAAGTAACACCGAGCTCTCGACGATGCGACAGGACAGGTAAAACGTAAAGACGCCCGAACCCGCTGAGAATGGCATCTTTGAACTCTCCGTATTATAATTAATGCCGCCAACAAAGACATAGGCGTATAATTATTACGCAGATTTGCAACTAGATCATTTCGAGTTCGTCGCGAGTACCGTTGCAACTAGATCATTTCGTATTCCTCGCGAGTACCGCTACACCATTCAATCGCGGCAAGTGGCTGAGGGTAAAGAGCAATGACGAAGCTAAATCCAAAGACGAAGTTCGTGTCTTTGAAAATGATACTAAGCCCAGTACCATTCAAACGCCAACGGATAACGCGTAAATTCACAAATAATTGACTATTTTTATTACGGATATATCGTTGTTTAAACACTTATAAGGACGTAATTTATCCGATTTTCAAAACCTCGTTCAAAACGGTACGTCTTCCGAAAAGATTGTTCCATGAATTAGAACGCGGTAACTTGTGACTACAGAGGGGAGATTTTAAAATCTACCTACAATACTATTGACGACTTTATTGTAAGAAATGTTGATGAATTTAAATTTATTATGGCGCATAAATGGTACTTCATTGAAACGGCAAAACGCGAACTTCGGAACGAAACGAAAGAGATTAAATATCACTAAAATGTGCATCTCATCTCGCGACTGAAATATAATTAACCGTTAAATCTTTAAGCTACAGTAAAATCGTCGTCCTCGTTTGAACCTTACGTCACGAGACAGAACTTTATTTGTGTAGTCTTCGCGTGACATTGTGCTCTTAACTCGTAAAAGTAAGAGACAGTGACGTAAGAGCTACGTTATAATAAGAACGAAACGTTATTTTATAGAAAGCTTAATAAGCCTTTTTATAAAGACAGCGACTATAAAAAACAACTTCATTCGCGTGATTGAAAAAGTCAACAATCGTTTATGTCAATTTGTTTAAATAATTTTTCACAATTTACGTACTGCCAATTTAAATATCCTAAGGAATTAACTAATTATTAAATATTTCATTTTATGATTAACGACATACAAAATTGCAACTTTAAACTTAACACTAATTAGCCTTTTCGATTTTCATAGAGCCATGTACGAGAGAAGCTTAATTTATGAACTGCTGGATTTATAATTGCCACACACGAGGTTAAGTTTAATTGGGCTATTATTATGGAACAACAATAATTAAGCATTTCTTTGTGATGTACACAAGGTTGCTGAATTGCCTCATTCGATCAACCAATATGCTTCGCTGTAACACGCCCTCTCATTGTAAGTTTGCACAGGTAATTTGCTCTTTCGTTCGTAAGGGAAAACTGTTTTCCTACTACTTAGATGTACATACTACCCTCTGGTAGTTGGCTCACCAACCCGGTATACTACCCTCTGGTAGTTGGCTCACCAACCCGGTATACTACCCTCTGGTAGTTGGCTCACCAACCCGGTATACTACCCTCTGGTAGTTGGCTCACCAACCCGGTATACTACCCTCTGGTAGTTGGCTCACCAACCCGGTATACTACCCTCTGGTAGTTGGCTCACCAACCCGGTATACTACCCTCTGGTAGTTGGCTCACCAACCCGGTATACTACCCTCTGGTAGTTGGCTCACCAACCCGGTATACTACCCTCTGGTAGTTGGCTCACCAACCCGGTATACTACCCTCTGGTAGTTGGCTCACCAACCCGGTATACTACCCTCTGGTAGTTGGCTCACCAACCCGGTATACTACCCTCTGGTAGTTGGCTCACCAACCCGGTATACTACCCTCTGGTAGTTGGCTCACCAACCCGGTATACTACCCTCTGGTAGTTGGCTCACCAACCCGGTATACTACCCTCTGGTAGTTGGCTCACCAACCCGGTATACTACCCTCTGGTAGTTGGCTCACCAACCCGGTATACTACCCTCTGGTAGTTGGCTCACCAACCCGGTATACTACCCTCTGGTAGTTGGCTCACCAACCCGGTATACTACCCTCTGGTAGTTGGCTCACCAACCCGGTATACTACCCTCTGGTAGTTGGCTCACCAACCCGGTATACTACCCTCTGGTAGTTGGCTCACCAACCCGGTATACTACCCTCTGGTAGTTGGCTCACCAACCCGGCATACTACCCTCTGGTAGTTGGCTCACCAACCCGGCATACTACCCTCTGGTAGTTGGCTCACCAACCCGGCATACTACCCTCTGGTAGTTGGCTCACCAGTTGAGCAAGTTATCTCAAAGGATAGAGTAATATCGGCGTGACGTATGTCGACGTCACCCATGATTTTTCCTATAGATAAAAAACTGCCCTCAAAATGGCGGCCATAGCCCAAAGGTACAGAGCGATACTACTCTATTGGCCAAAATTTTAACATTCGCGAGTTCTACTTCACCCGGAAATGTAATAGTGAGACGAAAGAGATCAGCGTACCTGTTGGTCTTGTTCTTTGGCGTGTTTTTCGAGCATGTGTATCCTGTCACTGGACTCCTCGAGCGAAAGACTGAGATTCTCCCGTTCGTCAATTAAGCTCTGAATCCTTCTCTCCAAATCGGCCTTCCTGTCGGACAGCAACTCGATCTACGGCAGGAGAAGCATCCGAATATTACTAATTTGATAACGAGCCGCGAAAGCGGAGACCCTCCCACCGCGGCTGTGTCACTCGAGACGATTACTCCCCCAAAACACAATACTAACGAGTTTGCCAACTAGAAGCCTAATCTTAGACCATAAAAATTCGCTTCAACGCTCGGCCCTTATCAGCGGGGCAACAACGATGATAAATCATTGTTTGGATTATGACTTGGCGTGTTATCAAAAAAACGCTAAACATTGTTTATAGTTTCAATGTAAATAAATAGTCGATCTTTCATGAAAATAGACGATACAACTTGGAAAAATAAAGCTTAAAACGGGCGATAAAATTACCGGAAACTCACTACACTAAATCGATTCAAATAATTACCCCCTATCTTGCGAAGACGAACTTTCCCAAAGTCGTCTGCTACGTTGTCTTCCCTTAAGCTTGGAGAGTGGGAGATAAGATGACGGAACAGCCAGCGTTATGATGAACGGGAAGTGAGTTTTCACATGATACAAAATTATCACCCACCGACTTTCGGAAACGACTTATTTTTAATTTCGATTTTAATAATTTTAATAATGATTTTATTCATTTAAATCACGATTTTAATCAATATTTCATCTGATTCACTATTTTAGTAATTTGGATCACTATTATAGTAATTTGGATCAATTTAATTTGAATCACTATTTTAGTAATTTGGATCAATTTAATTTGAATCACTATTTTAGTAATTTGGATCAATTTAATTTGAATCACTATTTTAGTAATTTGGATCAATTTAATTTGAATCACTATTTTAGTAATTTGGATCAATTTAATTTGAATCACTATTTTAGTAATTTGGATCAATTTCATTTGAATCACTATTTTCGTAATTTGGATCAATTTCATTTGAATCACTATTTTAGTAATTTGGATCAATTTCATTTGAATCATTATTTTAGTAATTTGGATCAATTTCATTTGAATCATTATTTTAGTAATTTGGATCAATTTCATTTGGATCTCCATTTAGTACTTTGGATCACCAATTAGTACTTTGGATCACCATTTAGTACTTTGGATCACCATTTAGTACTTTGGATCACCATTTAGTACTTTGGATCACCATTTAGTACTTTGGATCACGATTAAATCTTTATTTAATGGAGCTAAATATTTGGTACTTCGCTTTCATTAATGTACGTCTTAAATTTGATTCTAATCAACAAGAATAATTTCGAAACAACCGTTAACATTATCATAATTTAGGCACATTAAAACATTTTAGTCAAGATCAGGGCTCCCAGCGATTTTTTTTTAATTATAGTAACTTAACACAGAAAATATAGGAAGTTATTGGTTTAAAAAAAATAGGATTATATATTATTATAAAAACCCCTATAACAAAAGTCAAATACTTTAAAACTTTTATTTATTTCTATCACATTTAATATTGCTTAAACATTTACTTAAAAAGTGTTTCAAAATTAAAAAGGGATTTTTGTTTATGAAAAAATAAGGTTCCATAAGAATGCCATAACGCTGCTAACACCAGCCAGGGAAATAAGTTATCAAGTGATTTTTTAAGATTTCCTATAAGTTAAAGCCATCTAATGATATTTTTTTTAAATAGGAAAAAATAAGAACCATTTTAAAATATGGGAATTATAGGTACTCTGGGAGCTCTGCAAGATTAAATCTTTTAAAGCGAGTGTGGGCTCGACGTCAAGTAGCTCTTTTTTCAACAGATGTCGCTAGCGTCGACATCAAAACAAGATGCTTAAACCACATTTTGACCCAAAATGTGATAATTATAGCTACCCCTCACGTTGATTGGATCGTTTGTAAATTGGTCAATAACATACATTACATCAATTATAAGCAATATTTTTACATGGGATATATAATTTAGGTTAAAGTCCTCTAAATAGTGTTTAAGTTGTTTAAATATAATACTCTACTATGGCTCTCTGGCGACTTTATCATTTGGCTATTTTGTATTTAACTTCCTTGGCCATTAATAGATAGCACCACGCTCTCCATTAAAGTCGCTTTTTTTCGAATAATCGGATAGATTCATTGCCACATCTAATAACATAATACAGGTGGCAATGATAGAGCCGACAGTTTGCTTTAAGACACGTGCGCCTCCTTAAACTTAGCGCGAAAACGTAAAACAAATTACGCAATATCCGCTCAATAGATGTCGCCCCTGTCTCGTTTATAACCACTTGCTTTTGTTAGCGCGGGAAATTTAACAGCTGGAATTGTCGTTCTCACCTCTTCTTTGAGGCCTTCTAGCTGCAGCGAATGATCCGAGAAATTGGATCTCCGGGCGTTACACTGTTCCCTCAGAGAGTGAAGCTGATTCGTCAGAGTTTCTTCCGTTTTAGCAGACTACAAAAATAAACAGGAAATAAATTCGTTTAAAATATTGACAACTATATTTAAATTTAACACCGGTACAAAAATAACTTTAAACAAATCAATAATCAGCTAGGCTACAAATATAAATAAAAATTTCACTTTCTTCAATGTTTTTGACTTGAAATGACGTAATTTAAACAAGTTTGTCTGATTTAAATAAATATTTAAATCAAATATTATACCTCATTTAGCAAAGTTCTATTATACTTCAATGTATTTATGAAAAATGTACAAAAATAGGTTATCTTGTAATGTCAATTAAAACACCCAACTAAATTAAATTTAGCCTTTAATTAATAATGAAATAATTAAAATTTATTTTAAAAATCTATAAAATCAAATATTTCTATAAAAAGTCGATAAAATCCAATATTTCTATAAAAAGTCGATAAAATCCAATATTTCTATAAAAAGTCGATAAAATCAAATATTTCTATAAAAAGTCGATAAAATCAAATATTTCTATACAATATCGATAAAATCAAATATTTCTATACAATATCGAGAAAATCAAATATTGCTATAAAAAATTGATAAAATCAAATATTTCTATAAAAAGTTGATAAAATCAATTATTTCTATAAAAATCGATAAAATGAAATATTTCTATACAATATTGAGAAAATAAAAATTTCCGATTTAAATAAAATTTCTATTATTTCTGATAGTTTTCTTATTTCCTCCTCACAAAATGTTTTTCTATAATTCAAATATTTTGGTAAAATTTATATACCGAAATGTGACTTATAAAATTTTCGGAATTGCAATTTGAGGGAGTTTAAAATACATCGCTACGCCCCCTTTGGTTTGCCTTTGGAAGTTAGATAAGTAGCGGCTAAAGCAGACGCGATTAGTTTTTTCTCACCGTTTATCGTAAATTGACTTTAAAAATAATGATAATTGCATTTTAAAATAAGTTTTGCATCGTTTGCTTATATTTTGATGTTTATTTAAGAAAAAAAGTTCTTATGACTTTTTAATTGGTCTGTAGCAAACGCTAGATATTAGGCGATACCTCGGAGAAGCTAGCGCTGTTACGCCATCTAGACTCGTTTCGGTCACGAATAATGTGTGAACTATACAGGGTGTTTCAATAGGTTATGCAACAATTTGAAATAGTTGTAGGCGGTGAGTTGAGAAGTATGCCGGTTTTTCCCCCATTTTCCTACGATGAGCGCCAGAGAGCTTCAAAGTGTGGCCTACTAGCCCCTGGAAGTAGGCTGCAACAAGCGCAAAACCAAGCAGCAGGGACTTTAAATACCGTTTAAGTTTACTTTTTACGCTGGTTACTTCGATTTGTTTACAAAGCCCTTTTTCACGTATCACACGAACCCAAACCTTAATGTTCGCATTTCCCTGCTGCTTGGTTTTACGCTTGTTGCAGCCTACTTCCAGGGGCTAGTAGGCCACACTTTGAAGCTCTCTGGCGCTCTTTTCACTCATCGTAGGAAAATAAGGGAAAAACAGGCATACTTCTCAACTCACCCCCTACAACTCATTAAAATTGTAGCATAACATTTTGAAAGACCCTGTATATGCCTTAACAGAAATCATAGCAATATTTAGATTTTCCGCGGTGAAACACTGACGAGACAAATGAGGAGCCACTGACCTTTTTGATCTGTTGGGTCAACCTGTGGTTTTGTTCGGTGAGGTCTTGGACCATTTGCGACTTCTCTTTCTCGGTGACGCGCAGCAAGGACTGACTCTCACCCAGTTCCTTTTGCAACTGGTCCACGTCGCCCTGCAACTCGGCCAACCTGGAGTCGAAGTCCCCTTCGATGCTGTCCAACTTGCGAGACAAGCCATGCTTCTCCTGCTCCAACAGCTGCCAAAGACAACAATAGCACCGGATTAGTCACCATTTTTTTTTACAGCGCAGTTAAAACTCCCAGAGGACCCATACTCCCGATATTTTTTCAAAGGGGAACAAATTTATCCTAGGGTCGTATATTATTGGTCACGCTTTTCGTGTAAGTCTGCCATTTGTGGCCATAAATACAGTTCCGAATGACCTCTGACAACATCCGTTTTTATGGAAGAGTACATAGTGTTCTAGTGCATGTTTGCCACAGTTTTTACTAATTCAAATTCCCTAACTTTTCCACGTTAATAATAACATTTCCACCGATTTTACCCTGACTTAATTTATGAAAATATTTGAAAACATTTCACTTATATTTTAGTAAACGTTTTCTATTGGCATCCAAAATTAAATTTTTAGACTTTTAGACTAGTTCTGCAAATTTTCCGACTTTTATACTAGTTTTTTTATTATCAAATTTCCGACTTTTATTCTAGTTTTTTAATTTTCCGACATTTATACTAGTTTTTTAAATAAATTTTCCGACATTTATACTAGTTTTTTAAATAAATTTTCCGACATTTATACTAGTTTTTTTTTAATTTTCCGACATCTATACTAGTTTCTTTAATTTTCCGACATTTATACTAGTTTTTTAAATAAATTTTCCGACATTTATACTAGTTTTTTTTTTAATTTTCCGACATTTATACTAGTTTTTTTTTAAATTTTCCGACATTTATACTAGTTCTTCAAATTTTCCGACGAATTTCTGTCTACTTCACATGTTACAGATTAAAGTGTGTTGTGTGGTTTCTCAGTGTTCATTTACTCTGGCAAAGGGACACAAAAAAAAACCACACACACACACACACACACACGACGTAACAATCTTGCTATAGTGGGGTACACGACGCCGTAATAACTGTGTAGACTAGAAAAGTTTATTTATCTACTAATGTTAAATGATTTCCAAGAAATAAATTCAACTAATAAAATTAATATACTAATTTCTAAATTCGGTAATGCCATTTAATTTACTAACCGTATGCATTTACAAAACAAAATCTACCTATATTTAGTTAAATAAATCTTTGATTTTCACTTAAAAAATAGAAACTATTTAACCATTTTATCACAAAATATACTAGTAGCTAACCTTGTTAGCAATAACAAAAGTATAGACTAGACTTTGAATAGGAATTTATCATATAGCTAAATCTAGCAATTTAACAGAGTGGCGGGATTTGAAATGGGCAAAATATCATAGTATAGTATTTTATAGGACTTTTTGGGGATTTCGATAAAAATATAGGATTTTATAGGACATTTTTGAAAGAATATAATTTTATAGGAATTTTATTTTATAATTATTATTATTAACTATCCAAAATTCGGGTCGAATTTTTCCAAAGATTATGTGCCTTTTAAGCAATTAGCGAATTTATTTAATTAGCAAAATGATTAAAATATGATCATCAGGGTTGCCACATAATTTTCAGAATCAAATTCCCTGACTATTCCCAGTTTTCCCTGACCATTTTAAGAGATTTTCCCTGACTTTTTAAGGCCAAAATGTGTATTTTATATTTTACTTTTATCAGAAATTAATAATTTTAAATTGACTTATATTTCAGTAAAAAGACTATTGCAATGCAGAAAAAAAATAGCGAAACTTTCAAGGAAAAGAATGATAATCATAGAATTTGTCATAGATGTAGAGTAAAATTTTTAGTGTTGTAAGTCGGAAAATTTTCCGTATTTTCCGAATATAATAAAAAAGTTTTAATTCCATGATTAGTCTAATATTGTTTGCTAATTCAAATAAAGCGGAATTTTCGCCTCATTTTTTCGAATCTGAAAGTAAAACTAAACCTCTAGACTAGCTTTAATCTGATTAAGAATGTAACACTATTAATGTTTTGTAGTACGTTTACTGTTATTAGACATTTTATATCGATAAAAAGTTAAAAATTAAGAACCCTTAAAAAGTAATTTATTTTTCCGATTTGCGGAAAATTTTCCGCATTTTATTTTTCCGGAAAATTAACAACACTAAAAATTTCTTTCAAAAAGGGTCAAGATAAAATCGAATTCCCTGACTTTTTACGAATTCTTAAAATTCCCTGAACTTTCCCTAAATTTTTAGGCCCTTTTTTAAATTCCTTGTATTTTCCCTGTTGTGTGGCAACCCTGATCATAGTCTAGCCCCGGCTACAAAATGATATCCCTTTTAATATTTCACACCGAATGTCAAGGGGAAAGAACGCACACAATGCAAAGGTTCCGACTTGGTGAATGGGGAATCCCTGCAAGCTACCAAAAAGGCATCTCTCCGCAGCTCGATTAACATCTGTCCATTCAAAAATGCAGTTTTTTCATCATCAAATTATCTTTTCACGTAACATCACAAAAGAATGGAGAGATTAAGTACAACGGCTATAGAATACGCCGAAAATATCAGGCGTTTCTTAAGTCTAAAACGTGTAGAGTTTGAACGGAATAGGCTTAGCCCGTAACTTCTACGCGATCTTGATTCTGGAAGGTTTTATTTGTCTCATTCTCAACATTGTCAACATCGTGTTTAATAGACAAATAATTGCGTGTACATAATAAAAACCACGCCCAACAATTGCGTTTGTAATCAACATGGCTAACCCTTTACGAAAGGATGTTTTCGAATTTCACGTTTGAGCGCGAACTGAAACGCAAATTGAATTTAAATGGAGTCATCAACTGAAGCACGACCAAATTTAATTTCAAAAAATTCATTTTTAACATCGTGATAGCGAATATGATGATACGAACAATATTATCAAAGTTGAATGTTTCATTTAAAATCTAAGACTGTTGTACGTGGATAGAATTTAGGTCATATTTGTACGATATTTCTCTGCATTTTAGACTTTATTTTTAATGTAAATTTGTTCTATTAAAAGATTTGTTTTTCCTACTGTTATTTTTACCATAGAAAATATAGATGAGGAATAGAAAATAGAAAATATAGATGAGGAATAGAAAACAGAAAATATAGACGAGGAATAGAAAACAGAAAATATAGATGAGGAATAGAAAACAGAAAATATAGATGAGGAACAGAAAACAGAAAATAAAGATGAGGAATAGAAAATAGAAAATATAGATGAGGAATAGAAAATAGAAAATATAGATGAGGAATAGAAAATAGAAAATATAGATGAGGAATAGAAAATAGAAAATATAGACGAGGAATCGAAAATAGAAATATAGACGAGGAATAGAAAATATAGATAAGGAATAGAAAATAGAAAATATAGATAAGGAATAGAAAATAGAAAATATAGATAAGGAATAGAAAATAGAAAATATAGATAAGGAATAGAAAATAGAAAATATAGACAAGGAATAGAAAATAGAAAATATAGACGAGGAATAGAAATTGTAGCTTTCAGGAGTTGCTAAAAGCTCGCTAAAAAGTAAAAATTTGTCGACGTTTGATTGATAAACTTATTTCATCGACTTAGTCTAGCAAGTGACAATAAAACTTCAGGTATTCCCAAAAGCTACCTAGAATTCCACGTTCATTTTGACGGTGTTAAACTTAAACATTACAAGCAAATATTGAAGTTCCAATATTTTAAAATTTAACTCCTCTTAAAGGGAGTGTGAACTTAATATATTTATGTTGGTTCAACGAACTTCGAATTTCTATAATCAGGTTTAACTAGCACTAATTACAATAAACGTTCGTAGACAATTTTTAAGTTAGTTAAATTTCTACTCCCTTTAATAAAACTGCAGAAAATTTTCAGGGGGTTATTTACAAAAAATGGAACGTATCAATTTGCGTAGTGAGGTTGAGTTTAAAGGGAGTAGAAAGTCCATCATTTGTTTCATATTTCTGCCACCAGGTTTATCAAATGCTAGAAGTCGCAGGTGCTATTTACCCTGGTTAAAAGGAAACACTTGTTGCATCCCGTACCAGTTAAAAGTTTCCCATTATTTCCCCAAACACTATATAAACAGTGACTTGCAGGTCCTGGCTCTCTGAAATATTACTTCTTGGTTATTTCATTGAAGATGTTTTAATGAAAGGCCTATTGGAGTGTGTCTTTGGGGTCTTCCAAGTTCCTAGCGTATATGTTAACAAATCCCAATGGCCTGGCTATGGGCTTTATAATCATAGCAATGAGTATGTTAAAGGGAATATAACCTACAAAGCAATCTTTAAGGAAGACCCCTTCAATTTTACAAATTTCCCTGTACAGTGGCGCCAAACATTTCTAAAGCCAAAGGCAGAAGCGGCCAGAGCTGCAAACGTTGGTGTTCCACACCAAATACTTGAGGTTATATTCCCTTTAATAATATTTGAACTTTAGTGTGGTTAATTTTAGAGGTCGGCGTTCGATTAACTTTTATCCATGGATAAAATAAGTTCGGCGATATTTAAATAATATTTATTGAATAATAATTGTAAAATGTTTAAATAATCGAAAGTGGATAAGCCTATTATTTAAACAAAACAAACAATTATTTAAATAAATACCATTTTAATTCAAATAAATGCTTGGTTGCGTAAAAAATATAATTAAATAAGTTAAAATTATATTCATTTTACCAACTTTTGTTAAATAAATCGGAAATTTTGTGGATAATGAATAAACAATTCCGAGCACTAGTTAATTTTATGTATTTATTATAGATTCGTGGATTTCGTGCACAATGACTTCACTGTCAAAAATGAGACATGTTTTATTGAAGCGTCTATTCAAACCAATATCTTTTATAGTCCATAATATTTTGTCAATATCGCCATCTATTGGCGGAATGATTTTCGCGGCTCACGCTTTTTTACACTCTTTTACTGATACCCCGATGATCCCACCATTGCAAAGCAAAAAAATAACAGAGATGGTTCCCATTGTCAGCGGCAAATGATATTCCAATACAAAGTAACGAAGTGAAGAAATTTGGATCGTGTTGAACAAAACGTCTTCCAGAGAGATACAAAAGGAAGAGTTCGAACAAAGCCGTCGTGACCAAACAACAAAGTTTGAAAGAGAATAATGAAAGGTACAGACTCGGGCGGGGTTTTTATCGATGTTCAAAGGGAAGGTGATTACGCTCCCAAGAAACAAAAGAAAGTAGGACGAAACGAGCGGCTTCTTGCTCAAAAAGGCGAAAGGGTCAAAGTTGCGCTCTTTCGAGATAAATATTTTAAAAGTACTGGGTCAGGTGGATTCGTAAAACGACAGAACAATATCGTGAGAGTTTAAATTAAATTTCATATTTTCTTTTCACGTATAGAATAGCAATTTTGAAGAATGGAAAAATATTGAAATATATCATCCCAAAAATTCCGATTTGGGTACATTTGTTCGAATTTCATTGTCCGAATGATAATTTCTCATTTGTCCGAATGCCGGAAAACAGGATCGTATGTCCGAAAACGTATTTCAGTTGAACGAAAAATTTATCACAACTTTTGTTGGTGATTTAGTCGTTCAATTTATGTTAACTTTACTGGCGAATTTCATTTGTTCGAATAATCGTTTGTCCTTTTTTTCGAACATTACGAATTGGTTGTTTTTTTAATATTGTTAATATAAGAAAATAGTAACATTAACGTGAACCTAACCTAACCTAAAATATCCACAACATTGATCTATATTAATACGAATATGAAGTAAAATATACAATATATAGATATAGCAGCAATTAAGAAAAAACAACTTGAACAAACAACGATATTTACGATGTAGTTTTTAATTTTTAATTCTTGCACTAAAAAAAATCCGGACCAAAAAAAAACAGCAATAAGAAATACTAATTTAGCGACAGAATTCGGACAAGTGATTCTACCGATTCGGACGAATGAAACAAACAAGTTGTCCAATTCGAACAATTGAAACATTTGTTATTTCGGCGGTTCGGACGAATGAAATTCGAACAAATGTACCTACCCCAAAATTCCACGCCTTTTAAAATAAGTCTATCATTAACTCGCGCAAAGGCTCAGTTCAGTGTGGCCACCAAATTTTCAGATTCAAATTCCCTTACTATTCCCTGACAAAAGCTGTTAATTTTCCGGAAAAAAGACCTCGGTCATTTTCCGGAAAATTTTTCGCGATTTAAATCAAGTTGATTTAATTTAAAATTTGAAAGGTTTTACCAGCCATGGCTTTAGAATTTAAAATAAAATAAAATTACGTAATAAAAAGACTGGATACTTCATGGCTAAAATATATAAATAATAAAAATATATAAATTTTAGCCATGAAGTATCCAGTCTTTTTATTACGTAATTTTATTTTATTTTAAAGTTGATTTAAATCAGCCAACCCTCGAGCTAGCTATTAGATTTTTTCACATCAACTGAGTAATCTTTGAAACGCCACTGTCGCAGCCTAGTGCCAAAAAATGGAAGCGTAAAGTGACGTAATTAAATTTAATGTATACTTAGTGTCCTTTAACTCGTTAGACGCGAAAAAAGGGAAGGCTATTAACCCCATCTTGTGACTATCCGGATCCACTACATCAAATTACTTGACCAAAAACGGGGCAAACGATAATAGCGGTTAATTCGCCATTTTCAATAAAGATGGCGCCACGGTAATTTTAAGGTCATTAGGTCCGCGTACGTCTGCCCCCGCCTATTAGCGTTGATGAGTAATTTCTTTTTCTCCGGAATGAGCGAAGGTGGCTGCACCATTACCTCTCTCGATTCGACACAATGAGCGCCAGAAAATAACTTTACCCAACAACAAAGAGTGATAACACGCAACGGGTTATTGTTGAAGGTTTGCACGACGAATTGCTGATTATATTAAATACGATTTGCAAAAGCTTTCAAAAAATATTTCCACGGAAAATAGAACTATTAGTAACCGCGTGCTTTAACTGCCTTTTCCGAGAAAGCCCCCTTTTCAAATAAATTAAAAACATTCGAGGAACAATATATTGTCTAATGAAACTCAATATCTCATTTTTTACATTTTAGTTTCGAACCGGAGCAAACGGCCAGTTAAGATTATACAAAGGAAACCAAAGAGTTTATAAATTAACAAACGAGTACAGAACAAAGGTGTAGTTCAAAAAAATGGTTGGATTCTAACCAACGTAAAAGAAGAGGCCTAGTTTATAACTTTAGATTCTAACCAACGACGAGAGAAACGGCGTAGTTAAGCTCGAACAAATGACGAGAAAAACGGCGTAGTCTAGACTCTAACAAAGAGAAAAATGGCGTAGTTTAGATTCTAACAAACGACGAGAGAAACGGCGTAGTTAAGCTCGAACAAATGACGAGAAAAACGGCGTAGTCTAGACTCTAACAAAGAGAAAAATGGCGTAGTTTAGATTCTAACAAAGAGAGAAATGGCGTAGTTTAGATTCTAACAAAGAGAGAAATGGCGTAGTTTAGATTCTAACAAAGAGAGGAAATGGCGTAGTTTAGATTCTAACAAAGAGAGAAATGGCGTAGTTTAGATTCTAACAAAGAGAGAAATGGCGTAGTTTAGATTCTAACAAAGAGATAAATGGCGTAGTTTAGATTCTAACAAAGAGAGGAAATGGCGTAGTTTAGATTCTAACAGGAAACGAGAGAAATTGCGTAGGCTAGATTCTAACAAGAAACGAGATAAATGCCGTAGTTTAGATTCTAACAAAGAAAGAAATGGCGTAGTTTAGATTCTAACAAGGAAGGAGAGAAACGGCGTAGTCTGTAGTTTAGATTCTAACAAGGAAGGAGAGAAACGGCGTAGTCCTTAGTTTATAAGCTAATGAACGAAGAGAGAACAGGCGTAGTCTTTAGTTTAAAAGCTAACTAACGAAGAGAGATAAGGCGTAGTTTATAAGCTAACTAACGAAGAGAGAACAGGCGTAGTTTATAAGCTAACTAACGAAGAGAGATAAGGCGTAGTTTATAAGCTAACTAACGAAGAGAGGACAGACGTAGTCTGTAAGCTAACAAACGACGTAGTTAATATCTAACCAATGAAGACATTATAGCTTCTTAAGCCGTTATTTAAAATTCGGAAATTATAAACACCTACTTGGCTCCTAAAAACCATATTCAAAAGAAATAATAAAAATGCAAAGTAAGATAGATGGCGTAACCGACGCATCTTCTGACCCAGTAACTGGTGTTATGTTACGGACGGTGCGCTCATCACAAACAAAGAAAGTTTCAAGCGGTTTAAACGACTCTCAAAATAGAAGATTCGCGCTTTTTTTGCGAAACCAGGAAGTGGGTAAATAAGCGATGAACCGAGACCACGAGGCGAAAGCCGACGGAGACTTTCTACTACAACATACCATGATTTAAACGCGTCCTTAAACGTGATTGGTTACGTTTAAACGGCGTAGTGTCAATAATAGTAGGAAATATACTAAAAGCAGGGGAATAATCTTCTTACAAAAATAAGAGAGAGAGAGTGGGTTAAAATTTAAACTGTTTCCTCTCGAGAAAGAGAAGGCCTTTTATGAGGGCACCCTCAACTAAATTCAATAACGTGAATAGAAGGAAACTGTTACAAAATCGTTCCAGGTGGCGCTCTATAATTATCTTTAAATGCTAAAGGTAAATCTCTATTGTTAATGAAAAAAGGTTACAGTTTCTTCATTTCCAGAAGCATTTAAAATAAATGAGTTTTTATTTTACGATTGTCAAGAATAAAATCAAATGTAGGTTGAATTATAGCTGTTTATTATTTGTGACCCAATGCGGGGTTTTGATAATTATCCCTTTGCATTGTTTCGCGGTTTAAATATTTAATGCAATTTACTATAGACTTTATCGTATATCAGTAAAATCTACATCGTCGAAATAAAAGAATTAAATTTTGGTTGACATTTTACGAAATACGAACCTAAATCGCTAGGATGAGATAAAAGAGTAGTTGCAGTTACGCGGTACTCGCGACGTTACCCAAAATAAGAAATAGATGTTTCACAAGCTGTTATCGCAAAGACGCAATACTAGGCATTGTTTAGAGTTAAAATATTTGATGAAATTTTTTATAACTTTATTCGTAAAATCTACACCGTCGAAATAAAATAATAAATAATTTGGTTACAATTACGTAATATAAATTAAATCGCTAAAATGACAATGAAAATAGTCGGGGTTACGAGGCACTCGCGACGATAGAAACAAATAAGAAATAGACATTAGCTACCATCGCAAAGATGCCTAACAATAATAGTTAAAGTAACGCGGAACTCGCGACGCTAAATTAAATAGAAAATAGACATTTAAGTAGCTAGTATGGCAAAGGTGCTTAATAATAATTGAAGTAACGCGACACTCACGGTGTCAAACAAAATAGTAAATTATACATTATTGTAGCTAGTATCGTAAAGATGCGTACAGAATAATAATTCACGTCGCTAAGCAAAATATTATATATATAAATTAAGGTAGGTAGTATCGTAAAGAGGCCTAAAGAGTAATTGAAGTAACGCGGCACTCGCGACTCTAAGCAAAATAGAAAATATAAATTAAGGTAGGTAGTATCGTAAAGAGGCCTAAAGAGTAATTGAAGTAACGCGGCACTCGCGACTCTAAGCAAAATAGAAAATATAAATTAAGGTAGCTAGTATCGTAAAGATGCCTAACAAGAATAGTTGAAGTAACGCGGCACTCGCGACTCTAAGCAAAATAGGAAATATTAAATTAAGGTAGCTAAGTATCGTAAAGATGCCTAACAAGAATAGTTGAAGTAACGCGGCACTCGCGACTCTAAACAAAATAGCAAACAAACAATTCCAACCCACATCGCTATTGTAATTTAAAATATATAAATCCCATCCATTCTTCAATTTATCACAATTACAAGCTAATAAGAAACTCTCACAATGGCCTACTTAATCAGCCAGTGCTTGAAGACGATCCCCAAAAAAAGGGGGCAAAATAATAGATAAGCTCTCAAATAGGGACAGCGATACCCTCTGTCAAGTTCATTTGACCCCGGCTAAATAAAAACCAATCAATAACGGGTCACAATGGCTCCACTGACAAGAGCGGTTGCAACTGAATATAATGATATCCTTCCGTGCCAGAGAAAAGAGTCGATATTGGACGACTTCCTCTAAAAGCAGAAACCGATACTTGGAAAAAGCCTGGCCGAGTCCCGGGTGTCGTGCCACAATGCAATCACCATTCAATGAACTCTATCAGGAACGAGAGTTACTCGACATACCTCAGTTCCAAAGTATCTTATATCAGATTTTAGACAAATTGAGATAGCCATTGCTTCTGGTATGTCATTTGTTTGCTTAGACGTGGAGAAATGGTAACAGGGTTGTCAGAACTTTTCCAGATTTAAATTCCCTGACTTTTCCAGGTTTTCCCTAACTTTATTTTGGGACCAAATCTTGTATTTTTTAAACTAATATTTTAGTTGGCAACCGAAATTAAATTCCCTGACGTTTCCCTGATTTTTAGACAAATTTTTAAAACTCCGACTTTTAGACCCATGTTCAAATTCCCTTACTTTATTTTGTGACAAAATCTGGTATTTTTAACAAATGTTTCCTATTTGAAACCGAAAATGTATTCCCTGACATTTCCGGGTTTTCCCTGACCATTTTTGTAGAATAAATGACTGGTTTGAGATAAAATCTTGAATATTTTCATAAAAAAATTTATTTACCTGATTTGTTTGGGAGAATTTTCAACTTCCTTGACTTTTCCCTGACCTTCTCGAAAAATTTTAACTTCCCTGACTTTTCCCCGACCTTTTCGAAATTTTTTAAAATTCCCTGACCTTTTCGAAACATTTTAAAATTCCCTGACTTTTCCCTGACCTTTTCGAATTTTTTTAAAATTCCCTGACTTTTCCCTGACCTTTTGGGAACATTTTCAAATTCCCCGACTTTTCCAGGTTTTTCAGGTAGTGTATGAAGGGCTGAAGAAAACCACAATTTGTAGTTACCATATTTTGTCAGCGAAGTACCCTAACTCTATTTCGTTCTCCGATAGCGAATTGAAGTGAACACTTCTTTAGCGAGTCAGGCTCGGGCGGAGGTTTCACTTTCATTTTCTCTCTGTTGGACGACACCGAAAGGAACAATTGATTGTTTGGCCGGGATTGAGACGAATTCAATTAAAGGACAGTGAATCGAACACTAAAGGTGGCGCCCATGCTATAAGGATTCCACTAAATACTATTTGTGCAGGTTACCGTGTTCTGGAGGCATTCCGCAGGTCTTCACGTTTTAAATCACAATTTCAGATATTTTTTTCTGGTTTCGTTTATTTGATTACACAACGAATTTCTTTCCAAGACTGATTTAAACGATAAACAGATAAAATTTCCGATCTCAAAATAATTATAAATGATAACAGATAAATTATGCGATCTCAAAATAATTATAAATGATAACGGATAAATTATGCGATCACAAAATAATTATAAATGATAACGGATAAATTATCCGATCACAAAATAATTATAAATGATAACGGATAAATTATCCGATCTCAAAATAATTATAAATGATAACAGATAAATTATGCGATCACAAAATAATTATAAATGATAACGGATAAATTATGCGATCACAAAATAATTATAAATGATAACGGATAAATTATCCGATCACAAAATAATTATAAATGATAACGGATAAATTATCCGATCACAAAATAATTATAAATGATAACAGATAAATTATGCGATCACAAAATAATTATAAATGATAACGGATAAATTATGCGATCACAAAATAATTATAAATGATAACGGATAAATTATCCGATCACAAAATAATTATAAATGATAACGGATAAATTATGCGATCACAAAATAATTATAAATGATAACAGATAAATAATGCGATCACAAAATAATTATAAATGATAACAGATAAATTATGCGATCACAAAATAATTATAAATGATAACGGATAAATTATGCGATCGCAAAATAATTATAAATGATAACGGATAAATTATCCGATCACAAAATAATTATAAATGATAACGGATAAATTATGCGATCACAAAATAATTATAAATGATAACAGATAAATTATGCGATCACAAAATAATTATAAATGATAACGGATAAATTATCCGATCACAAAATAATTATAAATGATAACGGATAAATTATCCGATCTCAAAATAATTATAAATGATAACGGATAAATTATGCGATCACAAAATAATTATAAATGATAACGGATAAATTATGCGATCACAAAATAATTATAAATGATAACGGATAAATTATCCGATCTCAAAATAATTATAAATGATAACGGATAAATTATGCGATCACAAAATAATTATAAATGATAACGGATAAATTATGCGATCACAAAATAATTATAAATGATAACGGATAAATTATCCGATCACAAAATAATTATAAATGATAACGGATAAATTATCCGATCTCAAAATAATTATAAATGATAACGGATAAATTATCCGATCACAAAATAATTATAACTGATAACGGATAAATTATCCGATCTCAAAATAATTATAAATGATAACGGATAAATTATGCGATCACAAAATAATTATAAATGATAACCGATAAATTATGCGATCACAAAATAATTATAAATGATAACGGATAAATTATCCGATCACAAAATAATTATAAATGATAACGGATAAATTATCCGATCTCAAAATAATTATAAATGATAACGGATAAATTATCCGATCACAAAATAATTATAACTGATAACGGATAAATTCTCCGATCTCAAAATAATTATAAATGATAACGGATAAATTATCCGATCACAAAATAATTATAAATGATAACGGATAAATTATCCGATCTCAAAATAATTATAAATGATAAATGATAAATTATCCGATCTCAAAATAATTATAAATGATAAATTCTCCGATCTCGAAATAATGATTAATGATAAATTCTCCGATCTCAAAATAATTATTAATGATAAATTCTCCGATCTCAAAATAATAAATGATTAAAAATAAAGATCTAAATCTAAAAACCTGGAAAAAGCTGAATAAGAAATCGGCACGCAAATGAAATCCTGTGCCTTTACGCGACGTGAAGCTCTAAATATCGTTAAGATTGGCAGTAATTAAACGGCCGACTTTCCAGCCAAAAAAAATGGTACAGCACCGTGGCCAATTACATCGATAATTCCATACACAAAGAAAAACACTACCTCGACACGAATGAAAAATAAGTTTAAGATATAAACAGTTTTTTAATGGGCGAAAAAGGCAAGCTTCAGCGGCAATTTTCCGAAGCAGCGAACCAAGTGAATCCGGCACTGGACGAAAAAATTCCCTCCGAAGAGTGGTATCCGGCGATTTACCCCAAGGACCACCTAATCTACCAACGTTACTTGACCACGCCGACCGCAACTAGCCTTCATTAGACTGTAGTTTACGCCATAGTGCCAACTGATTTCTTTGAAAACCAAATAAGGTCGAACAGATTCACGCCACAGATTTTTACCAAGAAAAAATTGTTTTTTGGAAAGTGAATAATATTCATAAATTTCCGAAAATCTGAATTTGAACGAGAATTTAGTTCATATTTACTCGTCCAGATTTATGAAATTTTTATTATTATGAACTATGAAACGTAAATTTCAGTTAGGGGAAAAACCCGTTTCAAAAAGGTTTTTAATTTAACTTATCATAAATAACATTTGACTACGACTGTCGATTAAATGATAAAAATATTGAAGGGAGTTGTAAATTCGATTAATCGATTTTTCTGGCCGGGATTTGTCTTTTTTTTTGTAGAATTTGTTGATTTTTCGTTATATCTCAAATTTCAATAGAAACAATTAAAAAAATTAGTTATTGAATTTGTGGATTGTTTTCTAGCATTTTGTAATTGTTTTCGAATATTTTATGGTTTTCATATTTTTAATATATTTTAGTCTTTTGGCGTTACTGCGACGTGTTAAGCAATACGCCACATAAGTATACATCGTAGCTCCATCTATAACAGTTTTCCAAAAGTACATAATATTTACGTTTTGTACAAATTAAAGAATAGAAAATGACGTAAAAAGCAAATTTATCTGTTCTGACAGGAATCCATACTTCTACTTGGAATGCTTATTCTGGCGTATCGCGTATGGTAAGATCACTCTGACGGCTTTGGCCCCGCCTACGAGAGAAAAATTCCCCTCTGCGCGCGCTCCCCTCTCACGTTGGTTTGTTAAGTTAACATAGTGACGTCAAAAAAACCGTCAGCCACATCGAGACGAAAATCTGCCAAGATAAGCATACCAAGTAGAGCTATGAATTCCGGTTTCTGATAATAGTGGTGCCCCATCTATGGTAGTATTTCAAAAGCAGATACTATTTAAGATAATTGGTAAAAACTGGAGAACCGAAAATTACGTAAAAAGCAAATTGATCTTTTCTGATAATAGGTGGCGCCGCAGTCATTGAGCTTAACCCCACTGACACACTTAAATGATAGTATGTTTCTTACGTTGAAAACAATTTAAATAGCACCTTTAAAATCCAAGCGTCTAAGCCGGAGACACCTCGTGATGTCGTTACAATATCCTTATTTTTAGCGATTTCGCTTTTTAAAAATATCGGGTTGTAAATCTGTCTTGAAAAAGTAGCGAATGTTCAACTCCTTGTCCCATTTAGAGAGCGTCTTAAATCTGGGAATCAATGTCGAATTTTAAGTTAAAACAACCCAATAATGCGGGAAAACTGGCGTCCCAGGTCATAAATATCATCCAAAACATTTCATTAGTCATTCAGTGATACCGGTCTTCGATGGCGGGTCATTCTTATATTTAGAGTCCAGGACGAAAAATCTGGAAACTCCCATGATCTCAATTCCACGAAGATATAAAAAAGACGCGAGAAAGAAGTGTGTGGGACGCGAAAGAAACTTCGAATATTTTCAATTTTGGGTAATCTAGAGCCGGTTTGGTCAAGTCAAAAAAATTAATTTTTCGTATTTGTTGCAAAGGTTTATTTACTTGTAAAATTCCAAAAATAAATAAATAAAAAGTAAAACCAAATATTTTTATCTTAAAATTTTGTACGCTCAAATTTAATTATTTCAACGAATAATAAAAAAAGAGTCAAAATATGTTTATCAGATAATTTTTGGGCGCTTGAAGGTAAATTAATATTGGCGTACATAGTAGATTTTTTTGATTTTTTAAGTTTTATTTTTAAATGGATGATTTTTGTGTGGAAAATTGGGGTTAGTAAATTGCGTTGCCAATTCATTTTCCAACATTCTGTAATAATTGTGTTTGAATAGTAGATAATATAGCAGTTTTTTAACAAGTTTATATAGCATCTAAAAATAAAATTTAGTAAATTTTAACATATATTTACTTTTAGTGTTTCCATTTGCCACCAAAATTAAATTCCACGACTTTTCCCTGAGTTTTCTGTAAATTTTAAAATTCAATGACATTTCCCTGAATATTATATTAATTTTTAAAAAATTCCCTGTTCACTTCCCTGAATTTCAAATTAATTTTTTAAAATTTCCGGACATTTCCCTGAATATTACGTAATTTTTTTAAAATTCCCTGACATTTCCCTGAATATTATGTAATTTTTTAAAAATTCCCTGACATTTCCCTGAATTTCATTAATTTTTAAAATTTCCCGACATTTCCCTGAATATTATGTAATTTATTAAAATTTCCGACATTTCTCTGAATTTCATTAATTTTGAAAATTTTCCTGAATCTTATGTAATTTTTAAAAAATTCCCTGACATTTCCCTGAATTTCATATTAATTTTAAAAATTTCCTGACATTTCCCTGAGTATTACGTAATTTTTTAAAATTCCCTGACACTTCCTTGAATTTCAAAATAATTTTTAAATATTTCCTGACATTTTAATGAATATTATATTAAATTAAAACAATTCCCTGGCATTTTTGCTGAATATTATATTCAATTAAAAAATTCCCTGGCATTTTAACTGAATTTCATATTAATTTTAAAAATTCCCTATAGACTTTTATAGACCCATATTAAAATTGTGACTTTTCCAGAAATTCCAGGTTTTTGCAGGTACCCGTGGCAATCCTGTTTACATTACCCCAACCATACAAACCCTGAATAACGCGCGTCAATTCTAAAAGCGAGTAAAAGCGCTGGCATTAAACAGAGCACGCATAAAAAAGGTTTTATCGCGGAGCAAAACATAATTCGTAACAACGCCGACATAAGAAGCATTTAGCGGTGGACATAAAAAGACCCTGAAATGACGAGCAGACCTTGACGGCAAGGTGTGCCCGCTTGCTACGGAAAAGCCATAAAAAAGGAACCAAAGATTACAGGGCTAATGCGAGCAGAGTGCAAGAACGACTCAACGAGCCGAAAATACGTTGAGAAATGTAGGCTTTTTCGAGGCATTTTGCGAAGCCTAATCACTTCGGGAACTACGAGTGTTGGGCTTAAGAAATGCTTCTGAAACACCCGAAAAAGTCGACGTTCGCCGTCCCAATTATACTCTCTTGATAATAGTACCAGCCTGATATCGGATATCAAGGACGGGGATATTAAATTAGGCGGATTTTGGTGCACCGTCTTTTCCGACGTTTTTCGTCTGGGAGGTTTTTTGGGTTTAATTTTCTCTATGTACACTGACTTGTACTGGTACGGTTTCAGGACCTTTTGACCATGATTGTAGATTACAGTTTGTGATTAACTACGTTATTGTTTTAATGAGGATCTATAAAATTAACTGGATTTCAAACTGAGATATATTTTAATAATGGGTTGGAATTTAAGTTCTATGGATTACGTTTTGTAATTAATCGCCATGGTCATGGTGTAATGATAAGGATTAAATGAACTTATCATTAGTGGATGGAGAGTGTCCAACTCCATATCAGAAGTTAATAAATTTAAATTGAACTTATATTTCATTAAAAAGGTTATTGCAATGTTGAAAAAAAAATTAGCCAAACTTTCTAGAATAAAATTAACTTCAACAAGTTGGCAAGCCAAAATATACCTCTCCTCGGAAGAGTTTTTAATTTTCAGTGAAGCGTAACTGTATCCGTGGTTCTGCGGTAGAACGCTCACCTCTCGTGCAAGAGGGCTCGGGTTCGAATCCCGGCCGATTAAGAAATTATACTACACCCAATGACAAAAAGAGGGCGCTTTTGGAAAAACCTTTTCCCTGATTCTAAGAAACTGGGTACGCATTGATTACCCTTTGCCCCGAAAATGCGAACGCATTCGCAACCCGGACAGACCCACAGACAGACACGTTTGTTGTATAACCCCTCCTAGGGTACAAAGTCCCCTCGGTGAGGTAAAAAGTGTCAAGATAAAATTGAATTCCCTGCCTTTCCATGAATTTTTACAAATACCTAAAATTTAAAGCTTCTTCAATTTCAGTTCATTTCGTGGGGGAACAATTTCAGTTCACTTCGCGGCGGGAACAATTTTAGTTCACTTCGCGGAGGGAACAATTTTAGTTCACTTCGCGGAGGGAACAATTTTAGTTCACTTCGCGGAGGGAACAATTTTAGTTCACTTCGCGGAGGGAACAATTTTAGTTCACTTCGCGGAGGGAACAATTTTAGTTCACTTCGCGGAGGGAACAATTTTAGTTCATTTCGCGGCGGGAACAATTTCAGTTCATTTCGCGGCGGGAACAATTTCAGTTCATTTCGCGGCGGGAACAATTTCAGTTCATTTCGCGGCGGGAACAATTTCAGTTAAATTCGCGACGGGAACAATTTCAGTTAATTTCGTTGCGGGGACAATTTCAGTTAATTTCGTTGCGGATAATTTTGTTAATGACCAATTTCTGTTTTGAATCCATCGCAATTTAAAAAAAGTCCGATTAAAATTGTTCAAAAGACGGTTTGAGAGGAAAGCGCTGTTTGTCAAACCGCGGCGGTTTAATCAACCCTGAACGCTAACCCCAAGGACCCCCTCCCCATTAATACCCAAGGAAGATAAAACTGAAAAGAAATAAAAGCCTTGAGAGATCGCCAACTCCCGCGTCTTCTGGGAACAGAACCGAACCGCCACTTTACTTAATCGAACAACACTTTACCCGGCACAATAGAAAGTGCTTCCACCCCCCCACCGGGACTGTTCCCACACTTATCCTACCTGCGCTTCAAACGTCGTCTGTCTAATAATAATACAAAAACAAGTTGCCAAAAAGCTTAAAGATTGTTCGGCGCTTACTTTAATACTAATTTAGTTTAATTATATATTATATTATATAATATTAATTTAATACCAATTAAGTTTAATTATATATTATATAATATTATTTTATATAATATTAATTTAATACCAATTAAGTTTAATTATAAATTATATTAAGTTTGATGATATATATTATATATTATTAATTTAATACCAATTAAGTTTAATTATATATTTTATTATATTATATTAATTTAACACTAATTTAGTAAATTTAATTATATATTATATTAATTTAACACTAATTTAGTAAATTTAATTATATATTATATTAATTTAATACTAATTTAGTTAATTTAATTATATATATTAATTTAATACTAATTTAGTTAATTTAATTATATATATTAATTTAATACTAATTTAGTTAATTTAATTATATATTATATTTATTTAATATGAAATAAAATTTGTAAAAAGACGAATACTCATGGAGTTGTTATTTCAAAAAAATTTTAAATTTTTTTTTTCCTTAACAGGAGCTTTCGAATTCGAGGCTCTTTATCAACTTATAAATTTTTTTGAAATAACAACTCCATGAGTATTCGTCTTTTTACAAATTTTATTTCATATCATACGCACCATGGACAATAATAAGTTTTATTTATATATTAATTTAATACTAATTTAGTAAATTGAATTATATATTATATTAATTTAACACTAATTTAGTAAATTGAATTATATATTATATTAATTTAACACTAATTTAGTAAATTGAATTATATATTATATTAATTTAACACTAATTTAGTAAATTGAATTATATATTATATTAATTTAACACTAATTTAGTAAATTGAATTATATATTATATTAATTTAACACTAATTTAGTAAATTGAATTATATATTATATTAATTTAACACTAATTTAGTAAATTGAATTATATATTATATTAATTTAACACTAATTTAGTAAATTTAATTATATATTATATTGATTTATTCAGAGTACAGCTCCGGCGCCATCGATGAGGCGATTGATTAAAAAAAATGGGGGAAAGAAGTAGAAAATTTAAGCGTTTTTTATGTCCAGCCCTAAAACGCGAAGGGAGGGTTTCCTATCATAAAAAGGAGCTTTATCTCTCTGGCGCTGTCCTCTGCCGGGAGAAAGGGAGAAATCCAATTAGCTCCGCTATTGCCGTACGGATAAATCCCGCTAAGCCTTGGCATTAAAAACTACGCGTATTTTATGTTTTCCGTAATAGTACGGATTGGATTTTAGCGAAGTTAAGCTCCTAAGGACGAAACGTGAAGGGGGGAACGCGTACTTCGCGAATACTACGTACTTAATATGATGATATTGTTTTACACGTGAAACTTTTATTTACATCGTAATCAGTTTTAAATAACGAAATTTGTAACAAACAATTCCGGGAAATTTATCCTCTCTGAGCGTTTTTATATCTTTCTAATAATCAAATTTTTGTAACAAACAATTCCGGGAAATTTATCCTCTCTGAGCGTTTTTATATCTTTCTAATAATCAAATTTTTGTAACAAACAATTCCGGGAAATTTATCCTCTCTGAGCGTTTTTATATCTTTCTAATAATCAAATTTTTGTAACAAACAATTCCGGGAAATTTATCCTCTCTGAGCGTTTTTATATCTTTCTAATAATCAAATTTTTGTAACAAACAATTCCGGGAAATTTATCCTCTCTGAGCGTTTTTATATCTTTCTAATAATCAAATTTTTGTAACAAACAATTCCGGGAAATTTATCCTCTCTGAGCGTTTTTATATCTTTCTAATAATCAAATTTTTGTAACAAACAATTCCGGGAAATTTATCCTCTCTGAGCGTTTTTATATCTTTCTAATAATCAAATTTTTGTAACAAACAATTCCGGGAAATTTATCCTCTCTGAGCGTTTTTATATCTTTCTAATAATCAAATTTTTGTAACAAACAATTCCGGGAAATTTATCCTCTCTGAGCGTTTTTATATCTTTCTAATAATCAAATTTTTGTAACAAACAATTCCGGGAAATTTATCCTCTCTGAGCGTTTTTATATCTTTCTAATAATCAAATTTTTGTAACAAACAATTCCGGGAAATTTATCCTCTCTGAGCGTTTTTATATCTTTCTAATAATCAAATTTTTGTAACAAACAATTCCGGGAAATTTATCCTCTCTGAGCGTTTTTATATCTTTCTAATAATCAAATTTTTGTAACAAACAATTCCGGGAAATTTATCCTCTCTGAGCGTTTTTATATCTTTCTAATAATCAAATTTTTGTAACAAACAATTCCGGGAAATTTAACCTCTCTGAGCGTTTTTATATCTTTCTAATAATCAAATTTTTGTAACAAACAATTCCGGGAAATTTATCCTCTCTGAGCGTTTTTATATCTTTCTAATAATCAAATTTTTGTAACAAACAATTCCGGGAAATTTATCCTCTCTGAGCGTTTTTATATCTTTCTAATAATCAAATTATTTTGTAGATTGTGTGGAGATTTTTAGGTTCAATCATTTTCGGTCTAAGTAATTATTAATCGTTTAACGAGTTTACAGTTTAAGTTAATGTTAAACAGTTTAAAGTACTGTAAACCAAATAGAGTGCTTTCGTCTGATACGATTTTGAAAACTTGAAACGTCACAGCTCTAGTGTTCATAGTGGCCGCCATGACTGTTACCGTTTTTTATCAAAAGCCAAATTACATTGGTGTCGTCGTGAGTTTCGAATTGAAAGCACTCTATATAGACGTTTAAATAAAACCTGCTCAGCGATTCGACTAGAAGTAGTACTACAGAGAACCAGGACTTACATGAAAAAGCGTTATATTTGAAAGCGCCAACTGCGTAAAATTTCAATATAGAAGGGATCGTTCAAATTCGCCAACTGCGGTATTTATTGAAAGGCCTATTAAGCATAGTTTAATTTAGCTGATACCTTTTTCAGACTAGGCTTATAAAACCAGGTTTATTTTCTATACCTATTTTAGTATAAAAACGTGAACTGTGTTTAACGAAATTTAAAATTTGTTTTAAAAGCCTGATTTGAAAAGAGTATAAAGTAGATTCTCTTTAGTTTAGACTTTGTCCACATTTCAAGTTCATGGAACCTAGGAGCAACAGACACAGCACCCCACACAAGAAGAACGCAACCCGTCAAAAGTCGTGCAATTTCTCGCGTACAATTTTCATTGGTTAGAAGCTTTAGCGCCTGCTGCCGGCGGAAGCCTCGTTTTGCAGCACAATGTTTGACAAATCACTCCCTTAATTATTAAAACACCCTCGTATGATTAAATCTAACTAACTATGTAACACGAAAGAATCTACGACAATAAATGAATTGAATTGACACGAGTCACAAACCGAGTTGCTCCTTTGTGAGAATGCAGAAAGAATTTCCCAAAAGTGTTGGTCACACAAACGCAGCCGTTGCACATGTCGGTTTTTTCTGACCGAGGCTTAGTTCCAAATATTTAATTAAATAATTTTCGTACTTATCCTTTTGATTTCGCGAAAATAAATGATAACAATAAAATTATACACCTTGATTAATATAAATTTATTTATTTTGCAGTAGAAAAGTCATTTTTTTCAAGAAAAATTAGTAATTTTCTTCGCCGGTTGTCGCGCAAAGGATCGACAACTTTTCGTCGAGCGTGTGAACTATATTCTTGATCCACGTCAACCGATAATTAGCGTATTTATAATGCGCTTAATTAAATAATTATTAACATTCTACAGAGACCGCAACAACCAACAACAACAAGTTATTCCCTTTTATGGACTTAATTGTTTTTATTCAAATTAAATACGCTTTTAAAAATTAATCAAACTCGCAAATTTTATAGCACAAAAAATAGTTATTTAATCTACGCACGTTTTCAAATTAAATATAGCTTAGAAAATAAGCAATAACTTAACAAATCCCCGAAAACAATTACGAATTCAAAAGGAAAATTTTGTCAAAAAAAAATCGATCAAGTTCTTTGCACCCCACAATTTTCGTCAGAATAAAAGTCAAACAACGACCTTGTTTAAAAATACCTCCAAATAATGGTTCACTTTTACAGCAATTTCTCATACGGAAATATTAACGTTAAATAACGGGACAACAGCTGCAAAAAAAGCAAAGGTCAATGAGGAAAATGACCTTGGACGGAGCCGCAAATTTGACACGACCAACATAAACGATTCAAACGTTGGAAACCAGTGGATTTTGGAAGTTAATTTCATTTGACCTAGATTTTGAAATTCGTCACCCACCAGATAACGAGCTCAATTTCACTGTTCTCCAATTAAAGCGATGGTGCTTTTTAAACGCTTCGCTAAATCGCTTGATAACAAAGTTCGCCAGAATGGCCACTTTTTTCCGATATGTTAACGCGTATGTGGATGTGGTTAGGAAAACAAAAGCCTTTCTTCGAACCAACAGAGCGTTCAAATTTATAATTTAAACCTAATTTCAACGTTTATAGATTGTCCATACTGCACTTTGCTTAGGGTTGCCACAAAATTTTGAGATTCAAATTCCCTGTTTTCCCTGACCATTTTAAGAGATTTTCCCTGACTTTTTATGGCAAAATTTTTATTTTATATTTGAATTTTATCAGAAATTAATAAATTTTAATAAACTTATATTTCAGTAAAAAGGTTATTGCAATGTTGAAAAAATTAGCCAAACTTTCAAGGAAATAAATGAAAATCATAGAATTTGTCATAGATCTGGTCTAAAAAATAACCTTAAAAAAGTGCGAAGATAAAATGTAATTACAAATTCTAAAAATTCCCTGACTTTTTAGGTCCATTCTTAAATTCCCTGCATTTTCCCTGATTTCCCCTGTTTTCCCTGACGTGTGGCAACCCTAGTTAGATTCAGTTGAATGATTGGGTTGTTCGGCCTTTTCAAACCACAGCCATTCATTTTCAATTAAAGTGTTAGTTGCACGAAAAGTCGATAGTCATAAAATCGAACGAATGAGGGCTTGTTTCGAAGCTCTCGAAGTTCTCTTTCCAAAAATGTCATTGACGAAACAAATTTCCAAGCCTAAGTGTACTCATTTTACGTCCAAAACTGACAATTTTCGCTCCCCAAAATCCAGAAAATTTGAGCGATTTTGTCTGAAATCGAAGAGGTAGTTTTATTCCTAAAGTAGGAGGAACTGAAGTCGAGGGATTCTGTTTACTTGTAGAAGATTTCAAATCCAAAATTTTTAATCATAAATTTAGGCTTATTATCGAAATAAAAATGTTATTTTTAGGCGCGCGCTTCGCGACGCGTGCGACACAACGTTTTCATGCGCGAGGAACCTCCGGCTTCATATCATTTTTCTACTACTTAGCCTTGTGTATGCCTATTTCAATTACTACTGCGTAGGACTTTTTCCTGGGTGTTAAATCAACCTGCTTTTAATCCCAGATGTAAAGAAATGTATTACAGACAATTAGCCAATGATACGCTTCGCATTTTCTGACGTCATGGGTGCCGAGAAGAATTTTAGAAGTCTGTAAATTCGCCGAAAAACTCGATTTCCACCATTTAGACTTCTTTTTACAATAATTCAAAGACCGATTAACCGACTTTGATGAAATTTTCTGTACTTGCTATAAAATGTTTGCTCTTTCTAATGAATCATTAATTATCCATAGCTAAAATTTCGTGCAACCAACGCTTTAATGAATTTGTTGAAGAGTTATGCACGATTCGATGGCGATTGTGTGTGATAAGTGTACCTTTCCGTTAGCCACGTACCAATATCCATTTCTAAGAAAGAAACTTGAACTTATTTTTTATTGGTCAAAGATTCAAGCCAGCAGGTACCCTTGACACGCTTGAGTCATGCAACGTTGAGACGTAAGGTTGATCTTTGTTCTTTAATTATTGATCGGACGCTACTCTGTTTATTTGACCCCATTTCGGACCTTACTCTTTTCAACGCTTCAGCCTTCCTTGTCATTAAAGAGATTAGCCACGTAAAAAAAGGTTTCATAAAGGTATTTCCTAAGCCTAGCCCCTCCCAACTTTAGGCTTAACAAATGCCTTGGGAAAAGCGCCAAAGTCGCGACGTTCGAGGGGCTTAACCTCGGCAATTATACTCTAAATAAAGGTACCTTTATGATCAGGTCAAACGTGACGGACATACACAAAACGCAATCTCTTTCTCATTGAAATTATTTTATAGAATGGATTAGCCTCCTAGACGCGTAGTCTGCTCACGGAGACGCCCAAGGTCAAACACAGATGGCGCTCGTAGCAACCGATCGTTAAATAACCACTACGAAAACGAAATATACCGTAACGGTAACCGAATTTTGTACTTTCGTAAATAACGATTGCGAATAATTCGAAATCAGTAATGGATTCGCGTCATCAACAACAGCACGGCGAATTGACAATAGTCGATAAAAGCTTAAAATGCTCAAGGTTCGCGCGTATAAGTACGCGAACCTTCGAAAAATCTACGCAATAACCATGCCACAGTTTGTTACGCCTTGAGGTAATTGATAAAAATTACGCGCTGCAATCCGTATTATTTTTTAAATCGTTGTATTTAAACGGCCATTTTTCTTCAATTCTTATTTTAAATTACCTAAAATCAGAAGTTTCGACCATGTACCCTTGCAAGCTCGACGCCAATAGGTGAAACTATAAAGTAAATTTGATCTTAACCAGCTTGTTAAAATGGGAAAACAAAATCACGTGACTACCATTTCACAGCCAACTTCGCAGTGACATTTATTGTGGCAAATAGTGGCAAAAAGTGACATGGCAAATAATGATTTTTAGTGACAAATTGACATATTGTGGCCAATATTAGAAATAGTAAAAATACTAATAAATTTTTCGTATGAAATACCATAAAAGCACTTTTAGGCTATTTTTGTAATTATCCTACGCGGGGTTGCCAAGAATTGGGCTATTTTTTATATTTATTTTATTTTATTCATTGCTAAAAGTTAAAGCAAATAAAGTGTTCTAAGAGTACAAAATTATGTTTCCCCTATTTGTCATTATATGCCATTATTTGTCAATATATGCCATTATTTGTCAAATTTGTCATTATCTGTCCCTATTTACCAGTGACATGGCCTATATTCTAAAAAAGTGACATTTTAGGAACACTGCAACTTCGATTTGGTAACTCCTGCGTTCATAGTTGGCCGAGCGACGGAAAATAGAAATATTCCATACAGATACTGCAGACAGCTAATTAATTTCAACCTTTCTATTACAAGATGTTTTAAATAATAATAATAATAATAATAATTTAAATTAGATAATTTAGATGAATTGATCAAAATTTAAAGCACCATTAGCAAAATAAAATGAATAATGATTCGTATTTCTTAGAATAGATGGCGCTGCAGTTCTCCACAAAGTCACTTGACTACCATCTTTTCAGCCCCCCGGCACTTTATAGTTTCGCCTATTACTTTGAACACCAAATTTCGGATAATTTACAGAATTACTTCGCTTAAAGGTGTAGGGATATTTGTCTATTGATAAAGCATATTTTCCCGATGAAATTGTTTTAGCACTATTTTTTCGAAAAATCCAAGGGAACCTACGTAGGTAAAAAGTTTCAAGCGAATAATGGATTCTTACAAATCTTGCAAGAATCGGTAGACAATCAGGGTTGGCTGATCTAAATCCACTTGATTTAAATCAATTTTTATATATTTATATATTTAAATAAGAAAAACCTCGCCAATTGCTATAATTTAGGTTTAAAGCAAGTGTCGGCTCGATGTCAAGTAACTCTTTTTTCAACAGATGTCGCTATCGTCGACATCAAAACAAGATGCTTAAGCCACATTTTGACCGAAAATGCGATAGTTATAGCTACCCGTAGCTATCCCTCACGTTGATTGGATCATTTGTAAATTGGTCAATAACATACATTACAGCAATTTTAAACAATATGTTTACATGGGATATATAATTTAGGTGAAAGTCCTCAAAATAGTGTAAAAGTTGTTTAAATATAATACTCTCTAGCGACTTTATCATTTGGCTATTTTTTATATTTTTTGTATTTAACTTCCTTGGCCATTAATAGATGGCACCACGGTCTCCACTAATGTCGCTTTTTTCCAAAGAATCGGATAGATTCATTGCCATCTCTAATAACAGGGGCCTTTCCATAATACAGGTGGCAACGATAGAGCCGACAGTTGCTTTAAATATAATCTTTCTTGTACTTCCCCCCCTAATGTTGCATTGGATTCTACCTGTGGATGGGCATTACGCCATTTTGTTTTTGTAAAGTACCAAAATAGGTTTTAAAAATTAAAAACTTCTATATGATTATTAGCTTCAATTGAATAAATTCATTATACATATACATAGATTAAGTCTTTAAAAAATTAAAACCTCTGTTTTAGGTAAAATTATGATACTAAATTACATTAAACTTTGAAAATCCGATTTAAGGGGGAAAATTACAGTAAAAGCCTCTTTTTCGTTCAAGCTGAACGTTTCTGTTTTAACAATTACATAATTGAATGATATTTTTCTTATTAGGCTGAACCTTCCTCTAGTGCTTAAAATAATTTTAATAATTAATAATATTATTAGTTAACGAGATATAAGGTCCTAACTAAAGGGTAGTTTGGGTGCTTGCCCAACTTGTTTAGCTCCGGGGGTCCGAATTAAAACGTAATAACTTAATTACTTTTAAATTTTAAATTGTCAAAATTATTTTAAGCACTAAACAAGAGGCTGATCTACACTTAAATATTAATTTTATAAGTTAAAATACAAAATTAAAAGAGTTCAGCTTGAAATGGCGCGAAAGTAGACAATGGCCACTGTAGTCTTCCCCCTTAAATAAAAAAATTGATTTATTTAATTTAAAAAAAAAACGAAAAATTGCCAACCCTGTAGACAATTCGTTCTGATGACGGTCTGAAAAAGCGCCCAGTTGACCCCGAAATTGTGTCAGAATTCTTATCAAATTGACACACCCCTGATTCAAATAAAATAATTTATACGAAGCGTAAATCTTCCATTTTCAATGAGGACAGTGTCTAAATTTTGTTCCATTAAACGAACCAGCAATAATTGCAGAAAACAAAACACTTTTTTTTCTGGATGAGAGACAGATCAAAACTATAATTAAGTTCTTTCTTGGAGATGACTTTTTAGCTCATCAAAAAAAAACAAGTTTTAGGTAGGTAAGTACTATGTTTCTATAATCAACACCTCCCAGAGACTAAATTATACACCCCAAGACGAAGATTAACAGTACCGTAACCGTCAAAACAACTTGGAAGCGTTTTCGTTAAAGAGTGATACCGTAGAGATACTTACTGTGCTCAACGATTCGTTTGACTCGCGGAAAAACTCAAAAAATCTTATAGTCAAAATAGGAAATTTGTAGGATTTTATAGAATTTTTTTATAAATAAATGAAAATAAATAATAATTTCGATTGAAATTTCAAGAAAATACTTAAAAAGCGAAAATTCTTGGTTTATTTGGGGAATTTTGTTAAACAAGCAAACGAGCGATAATTTAAGTTTTCGATTGCCATCTATCTCGAAAAATGTCATTGCAACGAGTAAAGCGCAGAAAATTCACCAAAAATAAGGTTAAAATAAAAAAATATTAAAATTTGTACACCGATTTTCGTAAGACGTTTGTGATTTACATTGATTTCTCACAATTTGTCTGTGATTTACATTGATTTCTCACAATTTGTCTGTGATTTACATTGATTTCTCACAATTTGTCTGTGATTTACATTGATTTCTCACAATTTGTCTGTGATTTACATTGATTTCTCACAATTTGTCTGTGATTTACATTGATTTCTCACAATTTATTTGTGATTATCAGTGATTTCCAATGATTTTCAAAACAAATCAAAATTTATTTGAATAAATAAATAAATGCGACTTAAGTAATTTTTCGTGATTACCTACGATTTGTACATCTGATTACTTAAGGGATTACCATCTATATCTCAAAATTCAAAGACATGTAACTGACGTTTTTATTGTCTTAAAAATTCCTGAATTGAACCATTTTCTAATTCTGACTTTTTCCCCAAATTTTAGACCCATTTTTAAATTCCTTAACTTTTCCAGGTTCTCCAAGTACTGTGGCAGCTAGGAGCAACAAACACAAGGAGAACGCAGCTAGCCTTTAAATACGCTAACACGATGTTGTGTACAAATTTGATTGGACGAGCCTTTACGCTGAACGTTATAAGGGCGAGGGGGAAAACAATTTCCGAATTTTCCCCTACCGACGGCAGCAGAAGCTAAAGCGTCTAACCAATGAAAACTGTACGCAAGAAAATGCACGACTTTTGACGGATTGCGTTCTCCATGTGTAGGGTGCTGTGTTTGTTGCTCCTAGTTGGCCGCTCTGTTCACCCACTAAGTTGCCACAAAAGAATCTAATGCAGTGGCATAACCAGCAGGGTTGCCACAGTTTTTTCTCATTCAAATTCCCTGACTTTTCCAGGTTTTCCCTGACTATCTCCGGAGATTTTCCCTGACTTATTTTGTGGCTAAATTTTGTATTTGTTTACCCTAAATTTTAGTAAAAGTTTTCCTATTTGAAACCGAAATTAAATTCCCTGACATTTCCCTGATTTTTAGACTAATTTTTGAAATTCTTTGACTTTTCCCTGATTTTTAGACCCATATTGAAATTCCCTAACTTTTCCAGGAATTCCAGGTTTTCCAGGTACCGTGGCAACCCTGATGTTTAGGTTCCCTCCGTAACGTACAGTTGTAATAATAATAATAATAATAATAACCAAAATCCAGGGTATGCTACTGATCTGATGGTTACAAAGAACGCTTTTAAAATGTGGACAAACGGCGTTAGAGAAACAACTCTCCAACAATCTCTTCTCCCCGCTGATAGCATCCAAAACGTGAAATTAGGTGGCCCACCCTCGCGGAATGACCATGACTAAGACACGTCAGCTTTCGGAAATATTCCCGGCTGGATAAATGAAAGTACATGTACAAGACAATCGCGCCACGCCTATAGCCAAGATATTCAAATGAAGCATTTTCATTCGATAGAACTAGACTTAAGGTAGAAACCATCTATTAGTCATAGGCGATCTCGACCCAGTTTAAAATTCAACCGAAAAAGATTGAGAGTGAAAGGAAAGAGCCGGTTTTAAAAAGATCCTTTCATCATATTATTTCGAATATACGGACAAAACGAGCTAACTTAGAATTTCGACCAAAAAAGTCGAGGTTTTTGTTAATGCTATTAGGGTGTAAATTGAAAATTATATATTATTTATAAAATATAATACGTGATATACAGGGTGTTTCAAAAGGTTATGCAAAAATTTGAAGGAGTTGTAGGGGTGAGTTGAGAAGTATGCCTGTTTTTCCCCATTTTCCTACGATGAGTGAAAAGAGCGCCAGAGAGCTTCCAAGTGTGGCCTACTAGCCCCGGGAAGTGGGCTGCAACAAGCGCCAAACCAAGCAGCAGGGAAATGCGAACATTAAGGTTTGGGTTCGTGTGATACGTAAAAAAGGACTTTGTAAACAAATCGAAGTAACCAGCGTAAAAAAAGTAAACCTAAACTTTTAATTTTTAAATTTTTTCCCATGCTATTTTACGTAGAGAAAGTTTAAACTTGAGTTATGAAATACATTTTTGGTTGGCATGGCAAAACCAATGGCCATTGAAACTTTTCCAGCTGAGAGCTTTCAAGTTATATGAAGGTCTAATTAATACCCGAGTTGGAAAACTATCGGGGAGAAACACCTCGGGATGTTTCCTTGTAAGTTGAGTCTCCCTAAATACCAATAAAAAAATTCTTGGTCATACTTATTGTTATTATGTTATTTATGGCTATAGTGAAACTAATAATTTCCATCAAGTCCAATTTTCCGAATTTATCGTTTATAATAATTTCGCAGTAAGACTTAATAATAATATATTATTTTCGATTGGCGAACTTTCTCCTTTTATCCGTGGTAACCTCATTTTGCGTGAAAGGGCTGGCGTCCAAACAACGCGTCCGACTGTGCGGCCACAAATTGGGCCAAGGTTTGCGAGATCGTTCCGAGTCATCTGAGAAAACTGCCACGGCTAACGCGACAAACGGAAACGCAAGAAGTTTCTGGATACCGGACGAAATTCGATATTAAGTGTAGTCTGTTCCATTTAAGAAATATTTTTGCACGATAATACTGAAAAATCATAGATTTTTTTATATTTTCTCGTTATGAAATGAAATTTTTTCTAACTAGAAATAGTGAAAAAATATATTTAATTTTATAACTAGAAATAGTGAAAAAATATATTTAATTTTATAACTAGAAATAGTGAAAAAATATATTTAATTTTATAACTAGAAATAGTGAAAAAAAATATTTAATTTTATAACTAGAAATAGTGAAAAAATATATTTAATTTTATAACTAGAAATAGTGAAAAAATATATTTAAT
This sequence comes from Leiobunum rupestre, assembly GCF_980474605.1. Lineage (NCBI taxonomy): Eukaryota > Metazoa > Arthropoda > Arachnida > Opiliones > Sclerosomatidae > Leiobunum > Leiobunum rupestre. Next base: position 47,758,047 of record NC_143385.1, on the reverse strand, counting down.
TTTATAACTAGAAACAGTGAAAAAATATATTTAATTTTATAACTAGAAATAGTGAAAAAATATATTTAATTTTATAACTAGAAATATTGAAAAAATATATTTAATTTTATAACTAGAAATAGTGAAAAAATATATTTAATTTTATAACTAGAAATAGTGAAAAAATATATTTAATTTTATAACTAGAAACAGTGAAAAAATATATTTAATTTTATAACTAGAAACAGTGAAAAAATATATTTAATTTTATAACTAGAAATAGTGAAAAAATATATTTAATTTTATAACTAGAAATAGTGAAAAAATATATTTAATTTTATCATTATTTCTCGTTATAAAATTAATATATTTTTCATTATTTCTCGATATAAAATTAATATATTTTTCATTATTTCTCGCTATAAAATTAAATATATATTTCATTATTTCTCGCTATAAAATTAAATATATATTTCATTATTTCTCGCTATAAAATTAAATATATATTTCATTATTTCTCCTTATAAAATTAAATTCAAGACAACTTGAAAATGACAAAATCTGCCCGAAAATCACTTACAAAATCTTGAAATCTGCCTAAAATCCAGAAATCACACCAAAAATCACAAAAACACTTTCTGATTTCCTGAAATCGCAAAATCAGTTTCTAATTACTGAAATCACTTTGAGATTCAAAATAATTCCGTAGTTAAGTGTCTTACCTATCGCTTGGCTGTGTTCAGAAAAAAAAACGTGGGTCAAGATGGCGGCCATGGATCGAAGGCAGTGTCTAAGGGGAGATGACACTAACCTTCCAGCATAGACGAAACGTTACAACGGGAAAGCCAAGTTATAGAAAAATTCCGCTATTAGCATTTTTTTATTTTTATTTCTGGGAGATATTTTTGAATGAATTAGTAACGCTGAGTCAGACGACGTTGGCCTACATTTAGTTGAATACCTGCTCGGAAGGGGGAGCTGTTAGGTGGAATGCGCCGATGAAAACGCCGTACGCTCACACTCAATTTGATCAATTGCAGGCCCACATTTCCCGAGAGAAATTACCATTTCATTTGCATAAGCGGCTTTCCAAAGAGCTTCCCCGTTTGCACGAAACAATCCAAGGGCGACTTCTAGCGGAGTATGAAGGAAATTTCAAATTGAAATGTTTTCAGTAAAAAGTTGCTATTTTTAATAGCAAATTTCAGTTTTAACGGCAGTTGGAAGCAAAGACACTTAAGGGTGTAATTTATAATGCAGAAATCAGAACGGCAAACAAAACTAGGAAACGTACACGAAAGAGGATATTCTACGAATTCTAAAGAATTTAGACGATGGCCGGTGTAAAGAATTATTCAACGCACCAAAATTCTATGAACACAAACTTCACAAAACAAATCTTTAAAAATTGGCCCAAGTGAAAAAATCTACATATTGACCGATACATACTAAATTCTGTGAAAACTGGCTTGAGTAAAACTTTCAACGTCAACTGTCCAAAATGCAAAATTCTATGAAAACTGGCTTGAGTAAAACTTTCAACGTCAACTGTCCAAAATGCAAAATTCTATGAAAACTGGCTTGAGTAAAACTTTCAACGTCAACTGTCCAAAATGCAAAATTCTATGAAAACTGGCTTGAGTAAAACTTTCAACGTCAACTGTCCAAAATGCAAAATTCTATGAAAACTGGCCCAAGTGAAAAAATCTACATATTGACCGATACATACTAAATTCTATTAAAACTGGCTTAAATCATTCTTCGTAAATTGTCCAAAATGCTAAATTCTATGAAAACTGTACAAAATGAAATTATCTACATATTGAACGATACACAAACTCATCTATGAAAATTGGTCAATAATAAAAACCCTATGAAAATCTTCCAAAGATAAATTTTTAAGATATTGATCGATAGAACAAACCTTTGAATGAAACCAAAACAATTTTTGTCCAAAAGGCCAAAATAAATAAACAATTTAAAGAAGTTAAAAAGCAAATGCATCTTAAATTTTCCTTTTATAACGCCGAAACGTCAATAATAAAAGTATTCGTATAACTTAAACGTTTCCAGGATTCGTACAAAATTTCCGGAATTAAATTCCCTGACTTTTCCAGGTTTTCCCTGGTTTGAGGTAAAAATCATGAAAAATGTTTTCTTTCAAACATTTATTTGCCTGATTTTTTTGGGACAATTTTACAATTCCCTTACTTTTTGGGACTATTTTCAAATTCCTTGACTTTTCCCCGACCTTTTGGAAACATTTTCAAATTCCTCGACTCTTCCCCGACCTTTCGGAATAATTTTCAAATTCCTTGGCTTTTCCCCGACCTTTTGGAAACATTTTCAAATTCCTTGGCTTTTCCCCGACCTTTTGGAAACATTTTCTAATTCCCTGAATTTTCCAGGTCGTGTACGAACCCAGGATTCAAACATCAAACAACGTTAAATAATAACAATTAGGGACCATAATAAGTGAAAAAAGCGTACATTATCAAAAATGAAACAATCGAACGTTGTTTCCGAGAGAGCCCCGTAAGAGGTCTCTGACCCTTTTGATAGAGAGTATTATGGCGCTTCCTCCTTATCACGCACCGGTCATCTCACACTTTCCCAAAGAATGAAGAATTCAAAACTCGATAGATACATTACACAATGGACCAATGATCCCCGGACATTAACGACTTGCTTCACCTCAACGAATCAAAAAAAACCAAACCCTTAAATAATAATGTAATATTACATTATAACGTACGTAGTCACTCTTTCGGAAAGTCGACAAAAAAGATGCCACTATGAATTTGCAATTTATACGGAGAAAGTGGTGGCGAGGTTCAGGAGAGCGAAAAACCTCTGATATAATAATTCAGAGCATAAGTAACGTAATACGGGTAAGTATGACACGAAATGATTTGGGATAATTGTAGTAGATTCATCATTATTTTTTCAAAATTGTTTTTACTTAATTACAAGCGTTTCAATTTTAAATAAGCCTAGGTTAATTCGTTAAAAAACAAAGCTTCACGGTTACCTGGCACCAGGGCCATTGTTGCCATTGCAGGACCCGGCGGAAAATTGCCCACACACAAGCTTTTTAGGGGGCCCATCGACTTGCCTTTCTACAGCATCTCCCCCTTTCAAATATCAGTTAGATGCACCCTCGCAGGAATCCATAGTTCTACTTGGAATGCTTATCCTGGCGTATCACGTATGGTAAGATCACTCTGACGGCTTTGGCCCCGCCTACGAGAGATAAATTCCCCTCTGCGCCGCCCCCCTCTCACCTTGTTGTTTGTTAAGTTAACATAGTGACGTCAAAAAAACCGTCAGCCACATCGAGACGAAAATCTGCCCGCGATAAGCATTCCAACTAGAGTTATGGAATCCTGGCCCAAAATGTGGTAATTGGTCCCGGGGCTCCGAAACGTCTCTTCATTGCCTGGCCTGACAACTCTCGGAAAGTTCTACGATTTAGGAGGTTCTTATTAAGAAGAAGTTGGAAGAATAGGAAATGTCTTACTTACACGTATTATTTTACTTATGTAATTACTTTTAGCAAATGTCTCGATAAAGCACGAGACGCTTGACGTTTGACGTATTTTGTCGTTCTTATCGTCTTTAACGCGTTTTGGATGTTAAATTTCCTTTTCATACCGACGAAATATAATTAGATTTTTATTTCTGCTTCGTTTATACCGGAAACCTTCGAAAATTGCTGGGCCGAATAAATTTTTTTATTATTTTATTTTAAATAAATTGTTTTTATTGTTTTTTTTATTTATGGCCACGTTTATTAGCTCGGAGGCAACTTTGAAAAGTCGATTTATTCTAAGCGAACTTAAATTTATAGTTCATTAAACCCCCATTTTTATCTAAAAAGTGGATCTAAGACACAGAAATATTTGCATCGGAAAATAAAAATTGCAATACTTTTTTTATAATAAGAAATGGTAACTAATCGAAAATATTTCATTTCATAATGATAAATTATAAGTAATCAGAAATGAAATTAGGTAATGATAAGTTATAAGTAATAGAAAATAATTAAATAATAAGAAATTATGAATAAAATAAAATATTTTATAATGATAAGTTATAAGTAATATTTAATTTCATAGTGATAAATTGTAATTAATCGAAAATATTTAATTTCATAACGATCAATTTTAAATAATCGATAATATTTCCTTACTTAAGGAAATAATGAAACCGAAAATATTTCAATCATCAGTAAAAAGAATAATAATTCATTTTATAGTGAAAAATTAAAAAAAATCGACAATATTTCATTTTATAGAAAAAAATGTGAATTCATTTTGCTGTGAGAAAGTATAAGAAAACTTATATTTCATTTTATAACGAGAAAATTATAAGAACTTCCATAATATTTCATTTTATAACGAGAAAGTTATGAAAATCCATAATATTTCATTTTATAACGAGAAAGTTATAAGAAAATCCATAATATTTAATTTTATAACGAGAATATTCTAAGAAAATCCATAATATTTCATTTTATAACGAGAATATTCTAAGAAAATCCATAATATTTCATTTTATAACGAGGACATTATAAGAAAATCCATAAGATTTCATTTTATAACGAGAAAGTTATAAGAAAATCCATAAGATTTCATTTTATAACGAAAAAATTATAAGAACTTCCATAATATTTCATTTTATAACGAGAAAATTATAAGAACTTCCATAATATTTCATTTTATAACGGGAAAATTATAAGAAAATGAAAATCCATAATATTTCATTTTATAACGATAAAATTATACTAAAATATATAAATTTAATTTTAAAAAGACGAACGATAAGAAAATCTAACATAATTAATTTTGTAACGAGAAATTATAATAAAGTCGAAAATATTTAATTTCATAATTAGTAATGAAAACAGGGTGCCTCGTCGAATTTGCTTTCGGTAGTAAAACGTCATCTATACGTCACCCGTGACGTAGCAGAAACATCAAAACAAGAAAGCCAATGTTACTTTAATATATGTAGAATGTTACATCGTAAATAGTGAGAAATAAGAAAATTTACAGTAAATCATTTCATAGTGACAAAATATAGTAAAATCGAGAATACTTTATAAGCCGATTTCCAACGCATATTCAAAATCACAGCTTTTGAATCTCAGGGCTAATTCTAGCACGTGTAAATAGAGGGATTATTAAAAACACAGTGTCAAAGATAACCCAATGCGATAAGGGTTTAAACCTTTACAAAAAATAATTTATCTTGTATTTTTTTTAAATGTCAATGTCTGCTATCTTACGCAGATTTTGGCAAAGGTGAGTTACAGGTTTTAAAACGAATCTGACGCTTATCAGTAACAAAAATGTCAAGTTCATTTGCTATCGAAGACAAAAAATATATATTTTCTTTTAATTAAGAAATGTGTGTCTAGGACTCAAGTCATTAAATTGGGGGCTGTTCACAAATAGTCAATTACAGTAATATTAAAACTTAGTCAAAACATTTGATAATTTAGGTTCCGGTATGAAACTATGATATATTACTTAGTAAAATTTAGTAACGCTTACACGAAATCTTATTGCCTTATTTAAACCATTTGAAACTTCCTGTTTTACTTTTATGGGTACATAGGTCTAATTAATATTCTTATATTTTATCAAAATTAATATTCTTATATTTTATTAAAATTAATATTCTTATATTTTATTAAAATTAATATTCTTATATTTTATTAAAATTAATATTCTTATATTTTATTAAAATTAATATTCTTATATTTTATTAAAATTAATATTCTTATATTTTAGTAAAATTAATATTCTTATATTTTAGTAAAATTAATATTCTTATATTTTAGTAAAATTAATATTCTTATATTTTAGTAAAATTAATATTCTTATATTTTAGTAAAATTAATATTCTTATATTTTAGTAAAATTAATATTCTTATATTTTAGTAAAATTAATATTCTTATATTTTAGTAAAATTAATATTCTTATATTTTAGTAAAATTAATATTCTTATATTTTAGTAAAATTAATATTCTTATATTTTAGTAAAATTAATATTCTTATATTTTAGTAAAATTAATATTCTTATATTTTAGTAAAATTAATATTCTTATATTTTATTAAAATTAATATTCTTATATTTTAGAATTATGTTTTAAATAAAAAATATAAACAATTTCAGATCACCTTCGAAAAAGTTCCACGATAAATTTAAAATCCCTGACGTTTTACAAATTCTTAAAATTTCCATGACCTGTGTCAGAAAACAAAATGTTCTAGGCGTTTTCCCTTCAGGTTTTACGGATAGGGTTTAATCTCTAAAACATCTGCCACGTACAAACCAGTTTTGATAATAACAGGCAGTATATGATAATGAAATTTGAAGAAGAGCGGAGTCGATTAAAATTGTAAAAAGTCTAGAAATACGTCAAGAAAATCAGGCTTTCTCCACGCATTTCTTAGGACTAACACCCGAGGATCTACCAGAAAATATAACCTTAAAGAATGGCTCTTAACCTCTATAAACCTCGAAAGTTTTATGTCTAACGGTTGGACAAAGTGTGGGCCTAAAATCCTTGACTGTCTTTGATTCATTTCAATGTTAGATGTACAAGATTTTAAGTGTTTTTCAATGCCATTACACAGTTTTTTTCTTCCAAAATAAATATAACGTAATACGACCTAATTCCTTAATTAGAAACAGGATTTTAATTAATGTTTTTACACCGACGTAGATGTTAGATAAGATGTTACTTAACGGAAATATTTTGAACATCAACAATTAAATGTAATAAACATTTAACTAAAAAAAACCCGGTTTTCGTATCTGTTTCGTGGTATTCTGAATCTCAGATATTCCTTCATGTTTAGATATTACACAAGTGTTAGATCACCATTACCAGAAGTACACAATTATTCTCTTTCGAGAGAAGTATCCAACTAATGTTATTTATTCATACAAAGGTGTAATCTTTACGTGTTACTTCTTTATACAGTTATAGACGCCATTTTGGGAGAAATGGAGGTAAAATACGGTATTTACATAAGCGTAATCTTTACATTTTACATAGAAATACACGCGACTTGGAGGGAAATCGGCAACTATAGACCCTTTTATAAAATCCGACCTAAGCCGGCCAAACCCTTGGCAAAGACTTTAAAGCTATTGCTGTAGGACTGGCAACTTTAATTTTTCTTTGGTTTTAAGAATTTGGCTTATTTTCAGTCCTTATTTAGTGTTGCACGTTTGCCAGATGAAATATAATAATGAGCCGCCCTGGTTCACGAAAAACCCGGCCAAACCTTCAACCTCTCTACGCACAAAAGTAAATAGTAGTAGTAAAGTAGTATTTTATAGAATGGTCTATTGAAAACTGGGTTGGCAGTAATCCACCCTGGTTTAAACCGATAAAAATCCATTGTTTAAACTACTTTTTTTTATTAAAACAAATTGAGAAATGAATTAGAAATATTGAAAAAACTAAAACTTAACTTTCACTTTTTGTCGTAAGTAATGAGAGCTAGATATAAGCAATTAGGGAATCTTAAAAATCATTTTGCGCGTGAAAATACGCCGGCATGTTAGGGTAAAAAAGCGGTTAAATAAGTCTGCTATACCTCACAATGTAAAGGTACTGTCACGCGCAAAAACGTAATTTTGAAATCCGCCAATTTGAGCATTTTCGAAGTAATGAGGGTTAGATATAAGTAATTTGAGCATTTTTTTAATAGTTTTAACCAGTCTAAACCACCGGTTAGATCCGGTTTTAACCATACTGGTTTTTTAAATTTTTAAAAAAGGCGGTTTTTAGCTAACCCTGATTGGAAAGTAATATTTTAATTATTAATAATAATAATATTAATTAATATTTAATGGCATAGATGCGTACTTATCTCACGTCACAAAAACAGCCTAAAATTTCATAATATCATTACAGCAAAATAAACACTATTGAAATCACTGACACAGTGCTTACTAGAGGTTACCTCAAACTAACTTGCGAGTGCTGTCAAAGGATTGTAAGTTCCCGTTCAAGTTTCTGTGATGAACCTCGCTGAACGTGCTCGGAATGAAGGCAAATGGAACAGGTTTTGCAAATACGACTGCGGGCGTCTTGAGGGGTTCTCAACAGGTATACAGGTGCGTCGTTGGTACAAAAAGAAGGTGATGGAAGCTCATCATTATGGCACGTTTATTTTCGGTGACAATGACGTAACTACATTGGACGGCGCAGGATGGGATCACATAGTTTTTGTTAGCGTAAATATTAATATGTATGAGTTGCAGTCTCTTATTTTAATTTTTTGTCTGTCTTCTGCCATACTTATGTGTTTCGCTGTCAAAACAATGCATTTTTGTCAAAATAAAGGTTTTAATTTTTTAGTCAAAATAAGGGTCTTAATTTTTCTTTGGTCAAAATAAAGATTTTTCTTTGGTCAAAATAAGGGTTTTAATTTTTTTTTTCAAAATAAAGATTTTTCTTTGGTCAAAATAAGGGTTTTAATTTCTTTGGTCAAAATAAGGGTTTTAATTTTTCTTTGGTCAAAATAAAGGTTTAAATTTTTCTTTGGTCAAAATAACGGTTTAATTTTTCTTTTGTAAAATTAAAGGGTTTTAATTTTTCTTTTGTCAAAATAACGGTTTTAATTTTTCTTTTCGCAAAATAATGGTTAAAAATATTTATAATGAGTTTATAGCGTTTAAATTTAAAAAAAAATAAAATTCCAGGTTTTTAGCGAATTAGTGTGAAGGTTAGGATAAAATTATTTCAAAATATTACTAAATTACTGTTTGATGACTAATAGTTACATTTTATTAAGCATTTGTCTATAAATTTTTATAAGTACTTACTTTTTAGATTTGGTAACATAATGTATAATTAAATTAACCAATTAATGTGAAATACAAAAATATCTTTTCCAATTATCATATCACATATTTTCACATTTATTTCTTAATTACTTAGTTCGCGTGTGAATTCGATATCTTCAAATGACTCTATTGATTCGTCTTGACAAAAAAATTCGTCCTTTTAAATAACCTTTGATTGATTGGGATATTTATATTTTACATACTGATAATTACCATAATATTATTCCAAATTATTTTTAGACCGAATTTGTTGTGAACAGACAAACAATAAAAAAGAAAAAAACCCAATTGACCCGTATACTCGTGTTTACAGCACTAAAAACTAAATTATTACAAAAACAAAACCAAATTACGGTTGTCTTTTAGCCAAATGCGAAAATTCAAAAACAAACTACGTCACAGATTAAAACTAGTTCAGCGAATCCCAACCTTGGCCTCACTGTCAGGTAGCGCACCCTCCAAAGGGTCGTTATTCGGACCATCTGTCTGTAACGGACAAAAAGCGTGTCCGCCGGAAACAGTCTTTATTTACGCTCACACACGAGTCCTACCGCACTCGGCAGTGCTAACGTAAAACGAAGCGATGCTGAATCGACTTCTTAGAAATAACCTTTAGCAGCGCTACCGAGTTAAGTTGAAACCGGAGTACGGTTCCTCTCCAACGCTTGACATGAAGTTGTTGCTTTTCGTTGTATACGCACGTATTTTGTTCATAAAAGGGGGTGCTTCAATAAAAATTTAATTTTTTTACTCGTGTTATTCGAAAAGGGCTCTAGATAAATTGGGTCGGTTAAAACGTTATTAAATTTAACCCGAACAGACACAGAGTTCCAGTCATTAACCAAATGTCTCGAACTCTATTTTGCGTATAAAATATATTCTTATAATGTTTAAAAAAAATTTCCGTAATTAATTTACATCATGACTTTTCCAGGTTTTCCCTGACCAATTTGACACATTTTCTATGACCAATTTTGTAAAATGAATGGTTTGAGGTAAAATCTTGCAAAATATGTATAATACAAAATTTATTTGCCTGATTTTTTCCCACCCATTTTCAAATTCCCTGACTTTACCCACCCATTTGCAAATTACCCGACTTTACCCACCCATTTGCAAATTACCCGACTTTCCCCACCCATTTTCACATTCCCCGACTTTTCCCATGCAACCATTTTCAAATTCCCCGACTTTTCCCATGCAACCATTTTCAAATTCCCCGACTTTTCCCATGCAACCATTTTCAAATTCCCCGACTTTTCCCATGCAACCATTTTCAAATTCCCCAACTTTTCCCACCCATTTTCAAATTCCCCAACTTTTCCCACCCATTTTCAAATTCCCCGACTTTTCCCACCCATTTTCAAATTCCCCGACTTTTCCCACCCATTTTCAAATTCCCCGACTTTTCCCACCCATTTTCAAATTCCCCGACTTTTCCCACCCATTTTCAAATTCCCCGACTTTTCCCACCCATTTTCAAATTCCCCGACTTTTCCCACCCATTTTCAAATTCCCCGACTTTTCCCACCCATTTTCAAATTCCCCGACTTTTCCCACCCATTTTCAAATTCCCCGACTTTTCCCACCCATTTTCAAATTCCCCGACATTTCTAGGATTTCCAGGTCGCGTACGAACCCTCTTAAAATAGAAGCAGTTAAACATTGCAAATATTACGTCATCCCTGTCAAATTCGTGATTGCTAAGCACCAATTTTTCGCGGTGTTTTGGTTATATTTTGTTGAGTTAGGTTTAGGTTACATGAGGTTAGTAAGGTCATGTTATTTGATTGTTGAGAGAAAAATAACTTTGGGTTGTGATAAAAAGTTTTAACAATGAAATTAACAAACACTATTTGAAACAGTAGTCTAGACGAACATTTTCTTTATTGGTACTAGACAGCCATGGTCCATTCTGTATGCACTTTCCTGATATGATATTTAAGTACTTTTAATACTTGGTTTGATTTAATGTACCAGTATTTAAGTTGCAATATTTTAACGGGTTGTTTCGTATCTAAAATGATTACTTTTTATCACTTTGACGTGTATATCCCTTGACTTCAGTTTGCGGTTCATTTTGTTGAGCGTTTAGTCAAGTGTTTCAGGTGATATCTTTGTTATTTTATGTTGATCAGGTGTGATTAGTGTAGTTGTTCCTACGAAGGTGTTGGGTAGGCTCGAGATTTTGCGGAATATCTTGTTGAGAACAGGGTCGTATTAGGGCATGTGCCAAGTGTGCCATGGCCCAGGGCCCCCGAGGTTACGGGGCCCCCGTCTTCCAAATTAATATTTTTCCCATTTCTTTTTATATTATTATTTCAAGTAAAAAAGTAAGGTCTGAATGTTTTTAAGGGCCCAAAATTCTACTTTTCCCAGGGCCCCCAATAGCGTTAATCCGGCCCTGGTTGAGAAACTTGAGAACGCTGCACAACGGGTCAAAGTTAAACCTCAATTACACATTTACAATAATCGATTGTTAAAAGTATCAGAAGTACAACTGTGTACACCGCATTACAGCTGAAAATTTGCGTGTAGTAAAAAAACTGCGTATCTATGTATGTATGTATGTATGTATATATTTATTATTTATTAATTAGAAACAATACATTTCCTTCTGTAATAGTTTTAGAAAGTATGCATTGAATCATCCGTACTACTTTTTTCAAACCTGTGAAGATGAAGGTTTCTAACTAATAACATTAGCAGTACAGGAAGATAGATACTTAATAAATTAACTAGGCTAATAGCCAAGGTACCAGCATAGGCCTAAGTCAGATAGCCACTTTTAATGCCATTAATTCAGGTGGACGGGTTATACTGCGTAGGAGGATAGTGGTATGCCCTTCATTTCACGTGAGACAACTTCTACATAAAATATATTATATACTTCTGATAGTAACGAATATTTTTCCATTTGAGCATTTCTAACGATTCACATGATTAAATACATTAAAATGGTACGAAGTAGATAATTATATTTAAAACCAGTTTGACTAAAATATATCAAAATCTAATTAGAATAATATTTATCTATTTTGAGATTTAGCAAGCAGTCTTACTAAAATATATCAAAATTTAATTAGAATAATATTTATCTATTTTGAGATTTAGCAAGCAGTCTTACTAAAATATATCAAAATCTAATTAGAACAATATTTATCTATTTTGAGATTTAGCAAGCAGTCAATAAAATATACACATAAAAATCTAATTAGAATAATACAGGATAGTACAATAAACGTAACAAAAGCCAGTTTTATATTTATTTCTTAATGCTTTGAATAACGGACAGCGGAATGTGCAATCCGGTTTGCATACTGTATCATTCAAATCTGGCTGTCTTTCGCAATTTCTACGGATCATTAACACTTTCGCTAAACTCGCCGCGGGTCCCAATTATCCGCCAATAAAGTACATTTGCACGATATAATGACGTTATAAATACGACACAACGGGCGTTTTAATGATTAGCCATCACCAATCCGCCACAAAGAACCATTTTTGCGTTGAGAAATCGTTTAAAATCTTTTTCCCAAACAATTCCTAAAAAATGGGCCACAAAAGCGACTCTTATCTGTTTGTAAATACTCACGATTTTTAAAGGTCTAATTCAGGGTAGTTTCGTTGGGTTCCAAAATGTGTCTGTCTAAATATTTTACTGAAAATAATTTATTACAATTTTTGTTGTTTATTACCATTTTAAATACAAAGATATTTTAATAATAAATAAATATTATTGAGCGTTCAATACAGACGATACTCGAGGATTCACGTCGTAGTTCCAATTAAAGAAACCGGAAGTGTAAGATTCAAAATGGCTGCACTTCCGCTTAGATAAATAAAAGATAACTGAATTGAAGTTTAATTTTATCCAATTTGTTGGTCCTTTTGTACTTATTCGCGTTTTATATAGCTCGCATTGCCCAGTCAAAAGTTGGCTATCTGCAATTCGGTTAATCATAAATTTGATAGCAAAACCAATTAAATCTGGAATATAGAGCACGGCTTAAAAGCGACACCTTGTTCCGAATGGACAACGGTTCGAGATAACATTTTACAGCTAAGAAAGTGAATTTTTTTTTTAAAAACTATAAAAATAACAAGTTTAAAATCTTTTAAATCACGAACGAAGCAAAAAACGTCGAAAAACTCAGTCCGAGATGAAATCGAGCTTTCGGTCTTTTCCGCAGCGTTAACTTTCATCACGTCGCGTACTCTACTTCACCAAAACAAATCACTAAAAACTTCCAGATCGAGTCCAGCCGATGGCCGGCTGGAGGAAGTAAACCACTCAGAAAAGAAATAAAACACGCGAATAGATAACCGTTTTTTAGAAGCTGCTCGTAAACATATTAAACTCTCCGGATTTAGATTTCTCCAAGTTTTCCAATCTACGTCGTAACGCTTCAGAGATTTCGCGATCGAATCCGAAAACACAAGAGATTAGTTGGCGGTTTCTTTTCCCCATTTCTGAGTAACGTAGGACCGCCGTAACCGGGGCGTTGTTTTGATATTTGGACATATGTAAGGTATCACTGCTCATCGTGTCGACTTTTAAAGAAATGTAATACCTACTTGGGTGGCGTCAGAAATATTTTTCACGTTTAATGTTTGTTAACTTTTTTTTAAGTGGAGATTTTTAAGATTAAATTATAATTGAGTAAGATTACAGTGTGACTGGCTGTGTGTTAATATATTTCAGTCCCAAATTTCAGGTAAAAATGTATAATTTTATTTTACTAAAAACGATTATATTTTATTTTTAACTTGTTTGGGGTTTATCATTGCTTGTTATTAACTAATTTTCGCGTTAACAAGGTTTGTATGTCGCGTAAATATATAGCAATTTTGGTGAAATTTGTTTTGGTTTGGTTTAAAAAAACAAATCTATTTGATTAATTTTTTTCTTTATTTTTTTCTTTATTTAAATATATTTTTAAATATCTAGATGTACCGATTGATACTTTGCCTGTAACCTAAACCAAAATTGTAATTAATAGTCTAATTTTAGTTGATTAACTCTTTAATTTTATTATTTCTTAAATTCAATTCAATAATTTATAAATGTTATTTTTCCATCACTAACTGATTTATACTTTGTTAGTAGGGGTAACGTAATATTAAATCATTTATAATAATTTGATCAGCCTTAATTTGTTCTTGCAACATAAACTCTTTAATGCATTCCCATCAATTCGTTGGATATTATCAAAAATAAAGTGAAATTAATATTTTAAAAATGAAGTGATTGAAATCAATATTTTCCAAAATTAGGTGATTGAAATCAATATTTTCCAAAAAGAAGTGATCGAAATTAATATTTTCCAAAAAGAAGTGATCGAAATTAATATTTTCAAAAATAAAGTGATCGAAATCAATATTTTCAAAAATAAAGTGATTGAAATCAATATTTTCAAAAATAAAGTGATCGAAATCAATATTTTCAAAAATAAAGTGATCGAAATCAATATTTTCAAAAATAAAGTGATTGAAATCAATATTTTCAAAAATAAAGTGATCGAAATCAATATTTTCAAAAATAAAGTGATTGAAATCCATATTTCCAAAAAAAAGTGATCGAAATCAATATTTTCAAAAATAAAGTGATCGAAATCAATGATTTTCAAAAATAAAGTGATCGAAATCAATGATTTTTTTTCAAAAATAAAGCTATTTAAATTAAACCCTAGTCAGTGTAATATCTGTTTCATTTGAATGGAAGTTTCATTGTTACGTTCAACAACGAAATAGATTTAAAAAAAAATGTCATAGAATTTAAGCGAGCGAATGAATAAAAAACGTATTCGGAAGTGGATAGTTTCCGTTTGGAGGGGCACTTCCGGTAACCCTGAGTATTCAGCTGCCATTGCTGACGTCCCGGGACGTTTGATACACGCGACGCAAATGGAAGGGAAAGGACCTAATAACGGACATTCTGAGACGGGCAAACACATCCGGATACTGGCTTTTTGAGTCGCTACTTTATAAATAGACCAATATAGCGATCTCCCCAAGAATGCATTTAATTATGCCATAAGTATATAATATTGTTGCATAAGTGTGACACTTCCTATTCTTCACATGCAAAAGTTTTACTGAGAGCTATTCACGAGACAGACTGCATTACGGGCTTCGTCGCCGTTTTGCGTCCGCTTGCTAACGCGTCACACGTAGCCTTTAACAGCGCGATTTTCTTCTTGCGATGACGTCACTCCGTTACTAGCTCTCAGTAAAATATCCTCCAAAGTGACAAAATTATGGAACAATATGATTTTACTTAGGGATAATGACTATTTTGGGCATCGTGGTCGAATTTCCCCCGTGACTAAAGAGAGCGGAGGATAAAACGTCACCTAGTGTGTGCACATCAAAACTTCAGTTTTAGGGTACCAATGACAGAGTTGCCACAGTTTTTTATTTTCAGATTAAAATTCCCTGATTTTGCTAGATTTTCACTGATAAAAATGTATTGCCTTGGGTATTGGCCTAGCTGATTATTATTTATTATTATTATTATTATTATTATTTATTTATTTTTTATTTATCTATATTTTGGTATATTTGCGACTGAAATGAAATTCCCTGACATTTCCTTTATTTTGAGATTAATCCAGCGATGGCGCCACGTGTGCTAGTCGCCATGACAGCTACTGAGATCACCTAGTGTATAATAAGAGAGATTACACTAAAATAATGGTTTCTGTTGAACGATTTCATTGTTTAACATTCTTCACGAGTTCATGAACAAATTAAGAATATTCGTTAAAACATTTCGCGAACTTATTTAAAAATCGGCGTCAACATAGCTTCGAATTAAAATTAATATTAGCACGAATCGTGCAAAATAAAACCCGACGAGGACCCAGTGTTGTTGCAGCCTACTTCCAGGGGCTAGTAGGCCACACTTTGAAGCTCTCTGGCGCTCTTTTAACTCATCGTGGGAAAATGGGGAAAAACAGGCATACTTCTCAACTCACCCCTACAACTTCTTAAAGTTTTTGCACCTTTTGAAACACCCTGTATAATGATTTTATTAAAATGTATTAATGCTCGAATAGGTAAAATAAACTAAATCATGAATTGAACCAAAAATTACCGATATAAATAATATTTAAATTGATCTTAATGAAAATATAATTAACTAGGTAATATTTGTTTCGCTTGGGTATTGCCTCTAGCATTTCAAAAATATATCCCATTGAAATATACAAAAGAAATTCCAAAATATATCTCATTGAAATATACAAAAGAAATTTAAAAAATATATGCAATTGAAGTATACAACGATATTTAGCTTAAAAAAGAAATTATTTAATTTAAAATCACGACTTAGACCAGTCTCTGTTTTATGTTTTTCGTTAAGCATTCAATTTCCCATAAAACCCATATTTGAAAATGAATCAAAGCAACAAATGTAACACTTTAAAGGCCTAATGACAGTCAAAATTACTATCCTTTCATACTTGTACGCGAGTCATTTCATCGCGCCAAAGTAGTTAAAATTAAATTACGATCTTTTTCGCGTGTTTCAATAATAAAAAATTCTAATTTTAGTAAGAGGAGACATTAAACGAGTGTCAGTTCCACGACGATAACAAAAAGAAGGTAAAATTTGTAGCAGGAAAAAAAAGGTATTTTGGGATAAAATAATTAAATTAAATATCCAGGAAACATCTTTTGAAAGAGAAGACGAAAATTGCTTCAGAAATTTCAAAGAAAACACAATTTTGGCAGAATTAAATTTGTATAGCGACCAAGACGAGGAAACCGAAACATCGCCCTCCGACGTAAATGCTGTCTGAACTGTCCTAGACTCTGTTACGTCATTGGAAAGGAAAACAAGTCGCCGCGTACTAGTTTTCTCATACTTTTGACTGGGGTCGGTTGTATTAACCATTTTTATTTATCAAGTGTGCGATCGTAATCGATTCATTAAATTTATATAAAAACTATTGTCCAATCATTTACATTTCATTTTTTTTAACTCGCGAGTTCAGCTCAATCCAAAATTTAGTTAACTGATTTAATTTTTGTCAAATATTTAGTTCCCTGATATTTCCTCGATTTGTTGTCAAATATCTAGTTCCCTAATATTTCCCCGATTTGTTTTGTTATCAAATATCTAGATCCCTGATATTTCCCCGATTTGTTTTGTTGAAAAATGTTTAGTTCCCTGATATTTCCCCGATTTGCTTTGTTGTCAAATATCTAGTTCCCTGATATTTCCCCGATTTGCTTTGTTGTCAAATATCTAGTTGCCTGATATTTCCCTGATTTGTTTTGTTGTCAAATATCTAGTTCCTTGGTTTGTTTTGTTGTCAAATAACTAGCTCCGTGATATTTCGCTGAGTGGTCATTTGGTCAAATATCTAGTTCCCTGATATTTCCCCGATTTATTTTGTTGTCAAATAGCTAGTTCCCTGATATTTCCCCGATTTATTTTGTTGTCAAATATCTAGTTCCCTGATATTTCCCCGATTTGTTTTGTTGTCAAATAGCTAGTTCCCTGATATTTCCCCGATTTATTTTGTTGTCAAATATCTAGTTCCCTGATATTTCCCCGATTTGTTTTGTTGTCAAATATCTAGTTCCCTGATATTTCCCCGATTTGTTTTGTTGTCAAATATCTAGTTCCCTGATATTTCCTCGATTTGTTTTGTTGTCAAATATCTAGTTCCTTGATTTGTTTTTTTGTCAAATAACTAGCTCCGTGATATTTCCCAGAGTGATCATTTGGTCAAATATCTAGTTCCTTGATTTCTCCCCGATTTGTTTTGTTGCCAAATATCTATTTCCCAGACATTTCCCCAATTTAATTTCGGTCAAAATACCTAGTCGTCTGATGTTCTGTTGTCAAATATCGATTTCCCAGATAATTCCTTGATTTATTTTGGAGTAAAAAAATCAGCATGTCCTGATATTTTCCAGTTTCTCAGCCGTGTTTAAAAGTGTATAGTGACCAAACGCGGATAACGAAACGAACAGTAACGAAATACAGACAAGCACACCAGCATCAATAAGCCATCCTTAAGAATACCGTAACACTCCGACACTGGTCAGTTTGAGAGGATTTCCAACATTTCCCCAAACGACGCGCTCTGATTGGCGCCACCCGTGTCCGCGCGCAGCTGTACTCGAGATGACTTCTGGGTTATTTCAAGGGAAATTTTAGTGACATCCGACAAATAAACTCTAACGCGAGGGACATTTTGTGATATTTGGTCTTGATCAACGAGCGACGTCGCAGAGTTTACTCTTACTTTTTACGGAAGACAACAAAAAAAACCCCCAAAAAACTTAATTCGCACGTTTTTCACGAAATGGTGATTTTCCTTCGCGGCGAATGGGGGTTAGTAAGCGACGTCTAGTTTATTTAGCGAATGTTTACTGAACCAAATCTCCTTCGGCAATATCCGAGAATGATACGCGGAAAATGAGAGGTGGTTTCGAGATCTGCTGGAATTATCTTTAGCGGCTCGTGGTTTTGAAAATGCCAGATATACACACAGTCACAGTGGATTCGCTCAATTCCAGGAAAGTTGAGTTTTCCGTCTATTTGTTTTTGAGGGAAAATCCGAAGTTGATTTTCCAGGTTTTGGGAAAACCTTCAACGTTTCAAAACGAAAATTTTATGAAACGGGAATACATCACTAGATCTACGATACGCGAATAGACCTCTAGACTTACGAAACGCTAATAGATCAGATCTTATCATCTTTGAAACGCTAATAGATCAGATCTTATCATCTTTGAAACGCGAATAGATCAGATCATTGAAACGCGAATAGATCAAATCTTATCATCTTTGAAACGCTAATAGATCAGATCTTATCTTTAAACGCTAATAGATCAGATCATTGAAACGCTAATAGATCAGATCATTGAAACGCTAATAGATCAGATCATTGAAACGCGAATAGATCAGATCTTATCATCTTTGAAACCCGAATAGATCAGATCACTGAAGAGGGAATATACCATTAGACCTACGAACCGCTAATAGATCAGATCTTTGCAACGCGAATAGATCAGATCTTTGAAACGCGAATAGACCTCTAGACCTATGAAACGTGAATAGACATCTAGACCTACGAAACGCTAGTATATCAGATCTTTGAAACGGGAATAGTCCACCAGATCTACGAAACCCGACCATTAGACACTAGATCTAAAAACGCGACCATTAGACATCTAAAACGCTAATATATCGGATCTTTGAAAAGCAAATAAACCATTAGACCTACGAAACGCTAATATATCAGACTTAGAAAACGCTAATTGAGTTATCTTTCTGAAACTTTAAGGACACCATTTTAAAACGTTAAAAAGTCAGTCTAAGTAAACAGTTCCAATTCCACTTGTCAATTTCATTTTCCAGGTTATCCCTGACCAATTTTTGCCAATATTCCTGACCTTTTTGGTTATATTTTTAGAACTTTTTTTATTATTTTAGGTCAAAAATTATTTGTTAATGTGTGGTTTGGTTGACTAACTAAAATCCCTGACTTTCTACGAAATTATTTAAATCCCTGACATTTTCCCTCCATTTTACAGATCCTGGACTTCTCCAGGTTTTCCAGGATATCCAGGTTCTGTACGAACCCTGATTATTGAAAAACACTAATACGCCACGAAACAGAAATAGTACGAAACAAAACTAATTTATTTCTAACAGAAGTTGATACGTTACCTACAAAGAAAGAACAAGTACTTAACGTAAATAAGTCTACTACGTTAACCCTTAAATCTACCGCTTGAATACACACAGTAACAACAGACCTTTGATGATAAAGTCTATTTTTAAATCAAGCGCGTTGCGCCAAACACAACCCGCGTGTGTAGATCGCCCTATTCAATTTTTTTGCTTTGAATATAACAATGCATTTTTGGTATCTCAATGTTTACGTGATAAATAAAGACGCGTGCGCCATAAACGATACCACCCTTTTAAGAAAATATTAAGACATTTCCTGTTACTTTCTAGCCACTTTAAAAATAGACGCGTCTTAAACGTGCCATTTAAAATGTTACCGTTGAAATTACAGTCATTTACGTTTTTTAAACTAGGCCTTTGCGGTTGGTACGCGCAGAAATGAAATACAGTGCGAAGTTCCCCGTTATTAGCGGTTACGCGCTGCGGTTGGCTAACTCGCTTTCACGAAGAGTTTAGAAGTCAATGCTTTAATGAGTTTATATCTAGTAATAAGAGTATATTTGGTTTTCTAAATTGGTGCTTTCGTAACCTCTTTTGACATTGCGTAGATTAGGTTTTGGTAGCTACTGTGGGCGTTTTTTCCCAAAGTTAGGGCACCAACCTAAGCCCAAGTCACCTAGCTTGTTACTGTTAGACCAAGTAAACAGTAATTATTACCAAACAATTATAAAAATAAATTCGGCGATATGTACAGAAAATACACATAGCCGCAAAAATAGCCCAAAAATATTTAGGAATTATTAGACTAAAATTTCAAAATTAGATAATTATAGATAATAATAATAATAATCAGCAAGGCACCACCTTAGGCCAAGTCATCAAGCGACTTTAAAAGCCATTAGTTCAGGTGGCCGGGTTACAATGCGTAGGAGGGTGGTGGCAAGCCCTTCATGCCACGCGAGCCAACAGCTCCCAACACGAACTATTACCGTTAACCTCAACAAGTTTTTATGGAAGAACTCGGGGGAAAAACCTTTTTAACCAGTGGGGAGATAACTTGCAAACTCAACGCGGAAGGAGTTGTTCCGAGTTTTCACCAAGTGCCACCAGTTGGGATCGAACCCGGCTACTCTCGCTGCGAGGTGACAGTGCTAACCACTCCACTAACCCACTTACCACTTTATAGATAATAATTATAGGACTAAATGACCAATTTAAATGAGATTTATAGGGTTAAAATATAGAATTTCGCGAGTCATAACAAAGTAAATCTTTTCAATTTTCGCTTGACAAATGCAATATATTTCTGGTTGGCATGTAAATTTTTTAAACATTTATCAGTTGGGTTTTAAACTAATATGTTAAAAATATAGTAAAGTATAGGAATTATAAGAGCCTCGCAGTTGTAGAAATTGCGTTCGCCCACCTAATGAGAGACTCAGTTCGATTATTTTAATTGAGAGTTTGAGCAAAAGGTTGACGTTTTAATGTGAACTTCGTGACGCTTCGATGGTACTGCCAAGATATAATGACGAAACTTGGGGATTTAGCCGTATGGAAGACTTAACGTTCCCGTTGAACTGTCGGCCTCTTAACCTCTCTAATTACAAGTATGTGACAACCGTAAATTATTGAAATAACGCTGCATATTCGTGATTTGAATTAATGAAGAGAACCAGACGTGCCTCAACGCGTCGATTTAGAAATTAACGGGCCATTTTACAGATCCATTGCTCAGCTGACAAATATTCTCGAAAAGAAACTGTGTAATCGCTGATGTTTCACATTTTTCATTAAAATTCCACTAATAATGTACTTACGACCTTTCCCTGAATTTTTACAAATTCTTAAAATTGCCCGACTTTTCCCTGAATTTTTACAAATTCTGAAAATTCGCTGACTTTTCCCTGAATTTTTACAAATTCTTAAAATTCACTGACCTTTCCCTGAATTTTTACAAATTCTTAAAATTCCTCGACTTTTCCCTGACTTTTTACAAATTCTTAAAATTCCCCGACTTTTCCCTGAATTTTTAGGCCCATTTTAAAATTCCCTGACTATTCTCTGAATTTTTAGTCCCATTTTTAAATTCCCTGACTGTTCTCTGATTTCCCATATTTCCCTGACGTGTGGCAACCCTGATGTTCGAACGTTCTCCCCCAGTTTTAGGAAACCAATGAGATACCGAACTGATTTGATTGGTGTTTAACAGAATGTGAGATCATTATCCCAAAGTACAAATAAAAACGTTCTTGGTATGTAGAAAATATAACTTATGAAATGTCAATAAAACTATGCACGAGGAATGCTGATTCGGTCACGTATTAAAAGGGAAAATAATTTATATTTTAAATGGCCTACACATTGGATATCAGAGTCGACGAAAATTATCACAGGGATAAATAGATTGATTGCATTTTATACGGTACTAGAAACTGTGTTTATTGATGAAAATTCGAAAACCATTTTGTTCTTTACTTCCGAGAGCAAATGTTCATTAACAATTTAGCTTGCCGACATCAAAACAAGACAGTTAAGCTACATTTTTATCCAAAAGGCGTATACTTATAGGTACCCCTCGCGTTGATTGGATCGTTTGTAAATTGGTCAATAATATAAAATTTAAGAAGTAATTTTAAACAATATTTTACATGTGATAAATAATTTAAGTTAAAGTCCACTAAATAGTGCATAAGTTGTTTAAATATAATACTCTAAAATGGCTCTCTGACGACGTTATCATTTGGCTATTTTGAATTTTAGCTGCCGTTTCCATTAATAGATGGCACTACGCTCTCCAGTAAAGTTGTTTTTCCGAAGAACCGGATAGATTAATGACCATCTCTAATAACACTGGCCTTAAAATAATACAGGTGGCAATGATACAGTCGACAGTTGCTTTAAAACTTGATCGAAGCAAAATTTAGATCAAACAAATATTAATCTACGAAAAATATTGAACAAAAATCAATCAACCCAAGTCGTTGATCAAACGGTATGTCCAAATATTGACTGAAAATAGTTTTTGTGCATATGCATACAGGATTCATACATCGATTTCCCTGATATATCCATGTTTTCCCACGGAAAATTCCCTGATTTTTCCAGGTGCAAGATATCATCAAATAAAACTACGATTTACAGAGTAATTCATTTCATGATTGTTATTTTTAGAAGTTAAATTGGTTCAATATTATAATATAAAAGAAGTAATGAAGTAAAATTTTTAATAAGAAAAATGTATTTATTTAAATTCGTATTTATTAGGGCAAACTCTCTGAACCCTCACAAATTTTCCCTATTTTTACAAAAAATGGGAATTTCCCTAATATTTCCAGGTCCTCCAGATCCGTATGAACCACGGCACGGTATATTATAACTAGTGTGGTACTAAAATTAGCAGTGCTCAAAAACCCTAGTCCTAAAGTAATTTTTTAAGCAAAGGACCTTACATTTATAAAGATAACAAATTTCAACGGAAACTAACATTAATTAAGCAAAACGTTGTGAAAAACTCGGATTAGCGAATTTCAAAGACACCGAAAAGATATGAAATTTAGAACCATCGTTACAATAGTTCTTTTTATAAAATAACCTTGGCCATCTTGTTGAAATGTTGCCTCCCCGCTTCAGCTGTGGATCCGTTTTCTCTCCCACTAAAGAGCTTATGAACTCATTCTTAGGCATTGGCTGAACTATCCCAGGGCAACATTGCAACAAGTTAGGCAAGCGTAAAGACATTTTATAAAATCAACTATTACTCGCTTGTATTTCAACAATTTAGACTCGCTAAAAATCGGTCCAAAACGATCCCGAAAAGAATCAAAGTGTACTTAAAAACCACAACATTGGTTCCTGGATCGAGATAGCGTTTCATTCAGCACGTGGAAAATTGCTTTTAAACAAGAGAGCCACGCTGCGGTTTAGGAATTAATGACAAAGAGGGGAAAATATTCGTTCTATTAAAAGAAACGTTAATTGGACGCGAGCACCAGAGCGAATCACACTCTATACCAATTGGAATTGTGGTTTCCAATACCCGGAGACCGAGAACTTGGAACTTTAGTGCCGTGTTAAAAATAATTCACCATTCAATCTTTATTAATAATAATCAGCTAGGTTAATAGCCAAGGCACCACCTTAGATCCAAATCATCAAGAGACTTTTAATGCCTTTAATTCAGTGCGTAGGAGGGTGGTGGCAAGATTATCTTGCCACGCGAGCAAACAGCTCCTACACTCACTAAAGGAAACGCTCAATTTCTTTGTAGGAAAAATAGGAAATATTTAGTCATTTTATGGGAAATTATAGATGTAATGATTAGGTAAATATAGGAAATTATAGGAACGTTCAGGTGAATTTGTCGGAAATTATAGAAATAATTTTCAGAAAGATAAACCAATGCTTTTAAAGGAACTTTGGTTGAAGAGTAATATTACATTTAATATGAAAACGTAATATTACATGTTAATTTTTAAACAGCAGCCAGCCATAAATGCCAATGAAATTAGTGTTTTAGTCGAGTTTTAGTAAAAGGCTGTTTTGGAACTATGTTGAAACAAGAATGTTTTTATTTATACTCAGGGAGAATGAATATGTCGACATTATGCTTAGCGTTTCTCCAATTCCACCCGTTGGGGCCCCCGGTATGCTCCTCCGCTTTCATAAAATCAAATAATACTGCAATCTCATTGGTTCTTAAAAATTACGTTTTTCGACGCGATTAACGCTGCTGCGAGGACGCAAAAAATAAGACCGCCTCCTTTTTCCCTTCCCCCCTTAGCGTGACGGGGTTAGGGCCTCAACGTGTCCGTCGATAGTCTCGACATATTCATTCTCCCTGAGTATAAATAAATACATTCTTGGTTGAAATCAAAGAGTGAAGTACGTAAAATAGGAAAATTGTCAAATTATAGGAAATTATAGGAAGACCATCGAAATATAGGGAAAATGACAAAATATAGGAAATTATAGGAAGACCATCGAAATATAGGGAAAATGACAAAATATAGGAAATTATAGGAAGACCATCGAAATATAGGGAAAATGACAAAATATAGGAAATTATAGGAAGACCATCGAAATATAGGGAAAATGACAAAATATAGGAAATGTGGTAACCCTGTCACACGGTTGGAAAAAAGCCGGATTTTATGGAAAAAAGTCAGAACAATCGGTTACATCCGGTTTTTTTTCGGTTATAAATATTAACAGCGTAGACTTTTACTTTTGTCACTCACTTTCTAAGTAGGAAATTGTCTGCTGTTATTGTTGTAATTTAGAAACTAAACAAAGTAAGCAAAATAACTATATTAAATAATTTAACTATTTTGATTTCCTCCTAGTTTTTATGACGCGCCGACCGAGTCACCGAACCTTTGAACATTTAACCTAACCCTGTCAACTCCCCAAATTTCCCAACTCCCCCCCAAATTTCCCAACTCTTCCAAATTTCCCAACTCCCCAAAATTCCTTAACTCCCCCAAATTTGTTTAAATATGAAACAAAAGCTAAACTAAATAAAAGCTATTTTAGTAAAATATTGTAAAATTTTAATTTTCTAAAAAAGCGAAAAAGTCTGGATTTTTTCAAGTGGGTATAGCCTGTTTTAACAAGGTGGTTATATCGGGTATGGCTCGTTCCGTGCCAACCCTGCAGGGCCTGTCACTATTACCGTTAGCCTCTGCAAGTTGAAGAGCAGATATGCTAGAATGTATTAGGGTTAACGTAGGATATGTGGCCGCCGCTTTAATATCTGTTTTCAAGATATTATCTCTCTACACCGACTGAATACATTCAGGATGACACTAGGAATGGCCAGAGGGGCGTGACTTTTCTTACGGAATCACAAGTTGAACCGGGTGTTGCCCAATATTATCTGTCAACCAGTGAATACATTCTTGATAAAAAAATTTAAAATTAATTTTGTTAATTTCGTTTTAGCAATCATTTACTGATTAGATAGCGAAAATTTTTGAAGACTCACTTCATTGAGTATTTCACATCGTTACTTCGAAAACGTTATTGGAATGAAATAGTAAAAGCACAATTTTATTAGAACATTTTACCAGTTTTATTTCGTATAGCTAAGATTTAACAGAAGAATATGGATAGGAACGTGGCTCAAAGAGAACCAATCCACTTTTCTTTAAAATTGCCCACTCTCAAAGAATTGTGTCTGATCAGAATTGCGCGTAGTTTATTTCACGACGATCACATTCAGACGGAGGCCGAGTCAGAAGAGGATTGGTTCGATCTGGTAAGAGAAAGAGCGAGATTCGACATTAGGTCGCTGCCGTTGCCTTCGAGATTAATTAAACAACTACTTCCGGTGGTCAATTACATCAGAAGAGAACTGACCAATTGGCTTCAGCCGTTTGAAATTAGTAATTATTGGATTAATGGTGCATTTACGCGAGAGAATTGGGGATACGCAGACCTAGGAGTAGACGTGTTCAGGAAAGAATGGCCAGCTGAAATATTTCGAGACTATCTCGTCAATGACAAATTCCGGTGGACTCGTTTCAAATGGCCCGGTTGATTCTCAGCGACCAAAACATTCCGCGCGACGATCGGTTCGTCGTGTCTTGTCACCTTTGTCTCGAGGATGAAGTGAGGCGTTTGTGGGACGAAATGCCTTTGAGGGACAGAATGACCTTCGGAAAATCGAGGTACGCGTACCATGAGAGCGCCCTCGTGTGTTATTGGGTGCTTCGACTGTTTGGCCAGGTCTACGACTATCAAACGCACGATGGCTTTGCCTTCACCCAGAGTGTCGGCTCGCTGCCGACTTCGGCGGAGGAATACTTTATCGAGATGCGACGCAACAGCCCGGCCATCGACTTCCAGTATCTTTGGTTCTGGTCGCGACTGGATGACAGTGAAAAGGCTCGTCAGTCGCTTATATTCGAAAGAAGGGAAGTGTACGTGAGCGCCTACGCGTTTTTCCTCTTAAACCAGCTGCGGAACTACGACCAACAGATGAACTTATTGTTTTCTCCGTTGAAGTTTCCAGAGAGGTGTTTAATCCGATTTGCAGAGCGACCCTCGCAGCACCTCTTGTTCCCCATTTTAAATGCCCCACTGGTGAGGCTTAGAAGACGGGCTCTCGTAGGTTTCGCGATCGACTACTTGGACGAGTGCGATAACGAAATGAAAGAACGGATCGTAGCCCAATTGGCCCAGCGAGGAGTGATTCGCGGCCAGGCCCCCAAAATAGACTTATAAGAATTATTATAATAATTATTATCAGTTGCGCTAATACCAAAGGCCCCACCTTAGGCCTAGGTCGACTAGTAATTTGTAACAGGGTTGCCACAGTTTTACAGATTCTAATTACCAGACTTTTCCTGGTTTCCCTTACTTATTTTGTACCAAAATTTTGGATTTTTTCACCTTTAGATATTAGAGTAAAGGCTATTTCCAGCCGAAATTATATTGTTTGACGTTTCCTTTTTTTTATCATTTTAAAAATTCCCCGACTTTTAGACCAATTTAAAAATTCCCCGAAGTTTAGACCAATTTTAAAAATTCCTCGACTTTTGGACCAATTTAAAAAATTCCCCGACTTTTATACCCATATTCCAAATTCCCCGACTTTTTCAGGAGTTCCAGGTTTTCCGTGTAATGTGGCAACCCTGTTTAATTCCTTTAATTCATGGGGTCAGAATAATTTTATTGATATTAGTTAGTAAAATTTAATTACCGCATCTGAATAACAAATTTAAAAACACTCCCTTTGGGAAAATGTAAATTTAAATTAAACAATACAATAACTACAACAAGATAAAATTGTTTAATAAAATATGTATCTTTTTATTAATTGTCAAATTGTCCGAAGACCTAATATGAATTTACATTACAAAGGTTTTTATCAGTTAGGAATAGTAGCGTCCTAACGAAGAAAACGTATTTTACTCCTCGTCGCGAGTCCGGTGGCACCACTTAAAATTAGCCCTCCGGAGTCCAATCCCGCGTAACAATCAAGTAGATTGAAATTAAGGCTTACGCAATAGTTTTTTAAATGACATTCTTTATCGCCCGGTGAAGGGAAGGGTAAAAACGAATTAGTTTGGGAACCCACACCCAGGGGCGTTGCTGTAGCCGACTACTACGAGATTTAATGGCAGCCTTGGCCATTATGAAACCGAAGGAGTACCGATCAATTTCACTCTCAAAAATGAAATATCTATTGCCGAACCCTTTTTTCACGATCAATTATTTGGAAAATAGAAATATGGTTCAGCTGGCCAATTTCCGTTCGAGTTTTGAATTACGCAATTTATGGTAATGGAAATTTGATTCTATATATTACTTTGACGTCGTTATCTAGGTGTCGCCACTAACAAAATCAAAGTTCAGTAATTTCATAAGTAACAATATAGACATAAATATTTCCGACTCTCTTATAATAAATTATAATTGTTTTATAATACTTGTTAAAAAATAGGCCTACATACGAATTTCATTAGACCTATTATTAATTAATTTTTTTATTATTTGTAACAGTTTTTGTATGGTTATTGTTATTGTTCTAGATTTCAAATAAAAGACTATCAAATTGGTGTTTTTTTTAGACTTGCTTGAATTTAGTTTTCAGGTGAGAATATTAAATGGTTGTTAGGCCTTGGAAAGCACTTTCAAAGTGGATTTTAATGATGTAGGTCTACTACGCCAAATGTGATTCAAGTCACCTTGAAAAATATATTTTAACTGTTAAAATAATAGGTATGATGTTTTGGTCTGGTTCATACTTAGCTATCAGGATTGGCTGATTTTCATAAATTCGATTGAGTTGTTAAAACCATCATTGATTTAAATTAGATGATACATTTATATGTAATATAATATAGGAACAGAAAAATTCAAAATATAAGTTCTAAAATAATTCCAATTATATTTAAGTTTTAATTTCTTTTAGATAAAATAATCGATAGGAGCCAAGCGAAAATTAATAGGGACCAACACAATGAGATCTTAATTTCAACTAAATTCCAAAACTGACTTAGAATTTATATTTTCTTAAAATTTTACAACGTGTCTTACATTGTTAGTTATTATCGCAAAATCTGACTTAATCTCAGATTTAGCTATTTTGTAAACAGTCCTTGAGCAGATGTATAAAAATATTTTAAGCCTATGGTGGTTTCGATTTTGGGACCAAATCTAGATTTTACGGGTATATTAGGGATTTTGAAGAAAATTAAGGACTTTAAGGTATTAGGGAATATAAGGGATTTTGAAGAAAAATAAGGACTTTTAGGTATTAGGGAATAAAAGGGATTTTGAAGAAAAATAAGGATTTTTAGGTATTAGGGAATATAAGGGATTTTCAAGAAAAATAAGGATTTTTAGGTATTAGGGAATATAAGGGATTTTCAAGAAAAATAAGGACTTTTAGGTATTAGGGAATATAAGGGATTTTCAAGAAAAATAAGGACTTTTAGGTATTAGGGAATATAAGGGATTTTCAAGAAAAATAGGGACTTTTAGGTATTACGGTATATTATCGATCTTGAAAAAAATAAGGACTTTTAGGTGTATGTATTTCAATGGAGGAATTACCAAATGGCCAAAAATAAGTACTTCAAAAATTAAAATAAATTAAATTTAATTAAGATTTAATTTAATTCAAGATTAGCTAACTGATAAAAGTAAAATATCCGTTAATTATACAGGAAAAGTCATAAATTGTATAAAAATCAAAAAATTCTATAATATAAAAAAACGATCGATTTGATTTTTTCTTAAATCAAAAAAGTGCCAACCCTGGATTTGATTTTGGTTGGGTTGGAAGGAGTGCAGTTAGAGCGGGAGGGAAATTGGGAGCACCGCTAAAAAACCAACAGCGTAGGCGTTTTGTTCCGAGTTTCGTACTAATAATTCATTTAATATAAAGGACACACGGGAAAAAAAGTGGCAGGAAAGGCAGACTCCAGGAGCCCGAAATGGACGTTGCAATCTATAGAGGGACACGGTAATTAAAAAAAGCAAGTTCGGGTTCAGCAACGACGACGGTTAGATTCTAGTTCGATTCGTTTCAACGTGGTGGCGCTGCAAATAGAATACGTAACAAAGCGGAGACGAATTTTCACTACTGCGGAAGCGGCTTAAAGTACCACCGTGTGGCACCTGGTTGTAGTTTCGAGTCCCTAGAAAGAGGGTTTCGTCCATGGTCACTGTCTCGACCAAGGAACGAGCCCGGAATACGTAATGCGATACTCCGAAAATGAACTCTCTAGGTATTGTGCGCGTATTATCTAAGTTATAGGTTGCGTAATGGAATATTTTTGTTGAAAGGACTTTTAGAAGATTGCATACCCGGAAATTATCTGTCCGCTGATAGCATTGCGGACATTTTAAAACGATGTATTCCTGTAGAATTTTATTGCAGAGGTGAAAAACGAAAAATAGAATTAGGAAAATCATGATATTTAATTTAAAATCGAAAAGATAAATAATCTAAAATTGAAAAAAAAAAGATATTTAATGTAAAATCGAAAATATAAATAATTTAAAATCGAAAAGATAAATAATCTAAAATTGAAAAAAAAATATATTTAATGTAAAATCGAAAAGATAAATAATTTAAAATTGAAAAAGATATATTTAATTTAAAATCGAAAAAATAAAAAATAGATATTAATTTAAAATAGAAAAAACAGGTATTTAATTTAAAATTTGCAATTACAGATTTTTCGATTCCGTTGATTTTTTTCCATTTTATGCCATTATTTTTCCTGTCAAATTGATAGTTTCCTTACATTGCAATGTAAATTAATCATAATAATAATAATCAGCTAGGCTAATACCCTTGGCACCACCTTAGGCCCAAGTCATCGAGCGACTTTTTAATGCCTTTAAACATATGGCCGGGTTACAATGCGTAATCCTAATTACATTTAATTTCTACTTATAATTTTTTTAACTTAGCATTTCTCCAGAAATTACAGGCGATTTAAATCAAAGATTTCTTAAACCAAAATCATTTGATTTAACATATGCCCTGAAAAATCTGATATCATGAGTCTAAAATGGTGTTGACTATAAGTATACTTTTATAGAAAATATTGAAAACTAATTTAACATACTAGAGTAGAGATAAATCGCTTAAGACGATATTGACCGATACCGGTATTAGAAAAATATTTTCAGAAAATTCTCTAATAACTAATTAATGATAATATTTTATTTGATTGGCCGCGCCACGTACGCCTGACTTCAGAAGTTAGAGCATTCCTTTTTCTTAGACAGGGTGGTTACGAGTGTAAACAAATAAAAAACAACGATATTCGATTTGTGATAGAAAATATGTATCGCGTAAAATGAAAAGAAACATATTCGGATATGCGCTTGCAAACTTTTTCATGAAAAAATAGAATAAAATAGTATGACAGTGCACTGAACCGCCAATGATTTTATCATATACACTACTGCTTTAATTGATAAATTTGTTAATATCGACTACGAATAGCCGATATATCTCCGTACCCATATCGGTGCATCCCTATACTAGAGTGATCAGATGAAAAGTTAGTAACCATTTTAGCATGTGAAATATGTGAAATTTGAGAACTGACATTGTTATAGATTATATCTTATCTACGTATTATCTGAAAATTAGCGATTTCTAATCGCAAACACAAATTTTTATATTAAAAATTACGCCAAATTCTAATAAATTAAAAATATTAAAACCGATATAAAATAATAATTAATTTGCCAAGCCTAATTTAATATAAATATACCTTATTAAATATTGAAACACAATTGGACCCTTTATTTGGTCATCATTAAATACGACCCGCAAAAAAATCTTCAATCAAACAAAACAAATTGAAAATTTTAACTATTTCCTACATCATTCTTTAAAGTCGTAAAAACTATTAATATTTAATTACGGTATAGAAATAAATAAGGTTAATTAACACTAATAAAAAGTTTCACGGTCAAGGTATACTTAATTTTAAAATATCACCTTCAATTTAATTACTTTTCTTCAATGTCAAATCTTACAATTAATTAGAACAACCAAAAATTGATTTGCGATGGTCGATCTTGTTTACTATGGTATTAAAATCGAATTAGGGTGACCCAAATTAATCAGCAGAGGCCGGTCGTAATGGTACCATTACTGGCGATAAAGTTTAATTGAATTTACAGATTTCGATCGGCGTCGTATAAAGGTAACCTTTGAACCGCGCGGCCTAACCGACCCGACCCTGAATTCTCATTTCAAGTTCCGATCGAGTCGAAAATGACTAGAGCCGTTTATATGGAGTTTGTTATTGTTAATTGTTAATTTCGATTGCTCACTAATCTGCATTGTCATTGCAATCTGATCGATCTCGGAAGGTGTTGAACGACGAGAATGCACATTGTTTCTTTCCAGCGATGCTAATCTGGAGTTGTTAGTCTGTTGAGGGCCTAAGAGTATTGTAGCGGAAGTGTCAAGTAATGGATTTTAATTGCGACAGCTTTGTCCAGTTTGTCGTTAGTTCATCCAAATTATATCTCCTCTTGAGTTTTCGGTTACAATTAATTTCAATTTATTTAAAAATTATCTTCAGACAATTTGAATTTTATTGAAAATTATCTTCAGACAATTTGAATTTATTTAAAAATTATCTTCAGACAATTTGAATTTTATTGAAAATTATCTTCAGATAATTTGAATTTTATTCAAAATTATCTTCAGACAATTTGAATTTTATTCAAAATTATCTTCAGACAATTTGAATTTTATTCAAAATTATCTTCAGACAATTTGAATTTTATTCAAAATTATCTTCAGACAATTTGAATTTTATTGAAAATTATCTTCAGACAATTTGAATTTTATTCAAAATTATCTTCAGACAATTTGAATTTTATTCAAAATTATCTTCAGACAATTTGAATTTTATTCAAAATTATCTTCAGACAATTTGAATTTTATTCAAAATTATCTTCAGACAATTTGAATTTTATTCAAAATTATCTTCAGACAATTTGAATTTTATTCAAAATTATCTTCAGACAATTTGAATTTTATTCAAAATTATCTTCAGACAATTTGAATTTTGTTCAAAATTATCTTCAGACAATTTGAATTTTGTTCAAAATTATCTTCAGACAATTAAGATTTTATTCAAAATTATCTTCAGGCAATTTGAATTTTATTCAAAATTATCTTCCGACAATTAAGATTTTATTCCAAATTAACTTCAGACAATTAAGATTTTATTCAAAATTATCTTCAGACAATTAAGATTTTATTCCAAATTAACTTCAGACAATTAAGATTTTATTCAAAATTATCTTCAGACAATTAAGATTTTATTCCAAATTAACTTCAGACAATTAAGATTTTATTCCAAATTAACTTCAGACAATTAAGATTTTATTCAAAATTATCTTCAGACAATTAAGATTTTATTCAAAATTATCTTCAGACAATTAAGATTTTATTCAAAATTATCTTCAGACAATTTGAATTTTACTCAAAAATAAAGCCATTACGATTTTCCAAATTCAACCCGATTAATTTCTCATTTTTTAAAACTTTTTGTTGAATTTGATTTGATTTTAGTCGTTTCATGTCTCTTTGTAAACTACAATTTAGTTAATTTTAATTAAAATTAACTAATTAAAAACTTTAAGTTTAAACTAGTTTGCTCTGAATTGACATTGATTGTGGAAAATACATCAAAGCATAATAGATGACTTAAATCAATAATAATAATCAGCCAGGCTAATACCCAAGGCACCACCTTAGGCCTAAGTCATCAAGCGACTTTTGAAGCCTTTAATTCAGGTGGCCGGGTTACTATGCGTCGTGCTTTAAAAAATCCGGCAACCCTGCTTGCAAGTAAAATTAATTGTTTATAAGCGCTGCTTTACGATGTCAACGTGTGGTAATGACGACAGTGACGTGAATCGACATCTGACGTTCGTTGGGACCCATACAACGTACCTCATAATCTAATTACATTTTGCCGTCTTGGAAACCCCGGATAGTCTGGCCGCTTGCTAGAGCCGCGTATGGAGGGAAAACAACATTAGCGGGGCTTCGGACAAACCAAAAATAGAAAGGTAAAGCGATAAACAAAGATCTATAAAGCCCCGACAGCAACCTCGAGGCGAAAAAGGTCGATATTATAGAAGTACACCCGCCTAAGACTTCAGCTACTGCAAAGTGCTTCCTACGGCTAGAAAACGTTTTGCGATAATTTATTCCATTTAAAAGCTTCATAAACTTCGTTGACACCCAAAACATTAATGGCCTTCATTACAAAGTTCACCTACACGCCGCGAACGAACTTGGCGCTGCGTGTTAACTTCCAGGTAAGGATGGAGATAAGTGTCTCTTCCGCCAGGTAATATTTACTCGAAACCAAGGCCTATTTGAAAACTAAAACGCTTTTGAAAGTAAAAATGTCGTTTACTTCGGCGAGATAATCACAAATTATTGAATAGGAACATAAAATTTTGCTAAGCTCTACGTTTTTGAAGCTACTAATTTTAGAATTTGATATTAAACATTACTGATATTTATTACCAACAACTACTACCTTCATAAATTGAAAATTAAATTGTATTTAAAAATAATTTTATTTCTGAAAATGTATAAAATGTAAAAAAATTGAATGAAATTTTTAATTAATAATTAAATTTAATAAAGATTAATTAAAACATTTAATTTTACATTCTGCTGCACTCAAATTATTAATGAATTTTTCAATACTTTAAAAAACATCAATTGAATTATAAATATCAATAAAAATCCGATTTAAATCAAATTTTCAAATAAAATATCAACAATTAACTCTGCAATAAATATCATAATTTTAAAATAAAGTATATTTATTTCAACGCCATATTTTATCTCGTCTTTTTAGTAACAAATCGGTAAATATAAACTAATTTGTCCGCAGTAGCCTAGATATAGTATTTCGTCTAAACCTTAGGTACTTTTAAAGCCACTAGATTTATTGGCTACTATTTGTGATCAATGACCATCTGAAGTAATACCTTTAAGAGCGCCATCTGTACAAATGTGTAGAAGCGTATTAAACCCCGAATTTAATATTTCTCAGCACCTGTTTCCGGTTTCTTGAGGGGGGGATTTTTCTCATACTGTACAATGCCCGCAGCGACGCGGGGCTAAATTTAGCTGAGGAGAGAATACCCTTTTTAAGTGGAGAGCTCCGTTTCGCTATCAATGCCAATTTTTCTCATTTCGGTTTTGGAGTAATTTGTATAATTTCGGTTTTGGAGTAATTTTTATAATTTGAGTTTGAATCCATGAAAGCCGTTTGTCCCTCATTGGATTTAGAAAATTTGGTTTAAAATCATATACATTTTAGGAATCATGTTTAAGGCCTTTTTTATTTATGGAATTGGGTTAAAGGCCTTTTGTATTTCTGGATTTGGGTATAGGGCCTTTTGTGTTTATGGAATTGTTTATATTGCCTTTTGTGTTTTTGGAATTGGGTATATTGCCTTTTGTGTTTTTGGAATTGGGTAGATTGCCTTTTGTGTTTTTGGAATTGAGTATAGGGCCTTTTGTGTTTATGGAATTGGGTATATAGGGCCTTTTGTATTTATGGAATTGGGTATATAGGGCCTTTTTTATTTATGGAATTGGGTATAGGGCCTTTTTTATTTATGGAATTGGGTGTAGGGCCTTTTTTATTTATGGAATTGGGTATATAGGACCTTTTGTATTTATGGAATTGGGTTTAAGGCCCTTTGTTTTTATGGAATTGGGTATATAGGGATTTTTGTATTTATATAATTGGGTTTAAGGAATTCCGCTTTTCTGTAAATTGGTTTAGAAAATTTAATTTTTAAAAAATTGGATTTGCAGCAAAGGCATTTCTACAATGTTTGCCTCATAGATCTATAAAATAGGAGTGCAGATGTAAAGTAACAAGGCTCGTCATAAGGTCGCTGACCAGTTAAACATTCCGCAACATTGGCAATGATTAAAACCATACGTAGGTAAAAATCGACTGCAACCCTTGGTACCAAAATAAATTATTTAATTTACTATTTTTTCAACTTAAATCGAAATATGCTCGTTATACGGCGCCACCTACAAAACGAATAAATTATTTAATTTACTATTTTTTCAACTTAAATCGAAATATGCTCGTTATACGGCGCCACCTACAAAACGAATAAATTATTTAATTAACTATTTTTTCAACTTAAATCGAAATATGCTCGTTATACGGCGCCACCTACAAAACGAATAAATTATTTAACAAAATTCCTTGATCACGCGGAAATTAAACGCACGTGCGTCTCAAATTAAAAACGCAATACCGAGAGATATTAGTAAAAATCTGGGAAACAAGTCTGCTACACGTACACCGAGTAGTTTACATAAACAACTACGTTTTCAACGATTTCGTGAAGAGCAAAAACACATTTGGAATTCCGGACACGCGGTTCTGGGAGTGGCAGCCCGCTAGTGTTGACAGTACGGTTGCTAGGCAACCATCGTAGCCGATCGCCCGGTGACGTATAACCTTGCCAATGGCCTTGGATATTAAACGCCGTTTCCGGTCCATTATCGGCGATTCATATTGATTAGTCAAAGTGACACGCGACTTTCATTCTTGGGCGTTAATTGTTATTGAATATAGATTTCGAACAGCGCTGTTTCGCGTTACCCGCTAGTTCTAGCGACGAATAGGATATAGGTTTCACGGTATTCCCCACCTTTGCCAATTACTATCAGGTAACTAATGACCCCACTCGAGTACGCTAAGCGATAAGTGGAAAACCAAAAATCAACAGGACTACAAACCTAATTTCAAAAATCAACATGGTTTCAAAACACTTAAATAGCACAAAACTATTTTAAAAGGTCC
Source organism: Leiobunum rupestre (assembly GCF_980474605.1). Taxonomy (NCBI): domain Eukaryota; kingdom Metazoa; phylum Arthropoda; class Arachnida; order Opiliones; family Sclerosomatidae; genus Leiobunum; species Leiobunum rupestre. Next base: position 47,721,674 of record NC_143385.1, on the reverse strand, counting down.
AGGGGGGCTTCAAAACCAAATTTCAAAAAATCAAAAGTCCATAGGGCTTCAAAACCAAATTTCAAAAAATCATAGAGCTTCAAAACAATATTTGAAAAGTCCATAGAGCTTCAAAACAAAATTTAAAAAGTTCATAGGGCTTCGAAACCCAATTTTAAAAGTTCATAGGGCTTCAAAACAAAATTTGAAAAGTTCATAGGGCTTCGAAACCCAATTTCAAAAGTCCATAGGGCTTCAAAACAAAATTTGAAAAGTCCATAGGGCTTTGAAACCCAATTTCAAAAGTCCATAGGGCTTTGAAACCCAATTTCAAAAGTCCATAGGGCTTTGAAACCCAATTTCAAAAGTTCATAGGGCTTCAAAACAAAATTTGAAAAGTTCATAGGGCTTTGAAACCCAATTTTAAAAGTTCATAGGGCTTCAAAACAAAATTTGAAAAGTTCATAGGGCTTTGAAACCCAATTTCAAAAGTTCATAGGGCTTTGAAACCCAATTTCAAAAGTTCATAGGGCTTCAAAACAAAATTTGAAAAGTTCATAGGGCTTTGAAACCCAATTTCAAAAGTTCATAGGGCTTTGAAACCCAATTTCAAAAGTTCATAGGGCTTCAAAACAAAATTTGAAAAGTTCATAGGGCTTTGAAACCCAATTTTAAAAGTTCATAGGGCTTCAAAACAAAATTTGAAAAGTTCATAGGGCTTTGAAACCCAATTTCCAAAGTTCATAGGGCTTCAAAACAAAATTTGAAAAGATCATAGGGCTTTGAAACCCAATTTCAAAAGTTCATAGGGCTTCAAAACAAAATTTGAAAAGTTCATAGGGCTTTGAAACCCAATTTTAAAAGTTCATAGGGCTTCAAAACAAAATTTTAAAAGTTCATAGGGCTTCAAAACAAAATTTTAAAAGTCCATATATAGCTTCGAAACCCAAAATCAGAAATCTATAGGGCTCAAAACCTAATATCAAAAATATAGAGGTCTCATCAATGAAAAGGATCTACACTCAATTTGAAAAATCTAAAGGACTAAAAACCCACTTTTATAAAACTTAAATCGTTCCAATCAATCTTTCCCGAAAATCAGTAATTTAATTTTAGCACGAAGAATGCACAAAACGCAATTTAATTGTTAAGAGTGGAAAACTTGCGGGACACTTAGCAAAGCGTCAATTCCATATTTTAGAGAGTTTAAAAAAAAAGCCACACAGGTGAACCGCATCACAAATCATCTCAGGTGTAAGAAGAATAACAAAAGGTGATTACATTTCAATGTAGAGGTCGCTGTCAACAGACATTAAAACCGCCGGCGGCTGAAAACCTGCCCTCAAAAAGCAACAAAACGAAATACGAGTGTCGAGAGAATGTCTTTAAATATGACGCTCGAGGGTGATCTGTAGGACATCAATTAAGGATAACCCGTCTCGTGTAGCGCTACTGGCAGAAGACGCGTCTATCCACAAAGTATTTGATTATCCTCGGATAGATTACACGATGTACAAGGTGTAGCACATTTTCTCTATTGTTTAACCTAGAATCAGTGGCGTAGACAGAGGCTGGATTCCGTGTCCAACTAAATTTGACTAATGAATAAAGGTAACAACCTCGAAGGTATATTCCGCCAAAGTACCGCGTTTTTTTCTAATTAAATATGACGGTTCTATTATCATTGTTTTACTTTATTAGTTATTCAATGACCGTTTATGCCGTCTTCTCGTTCAAATTTTCCGGATGATTATGAAGTTTTCCAACAATTTTAAGTTTTCCAACAATTTTTAAGTTTTCCAACAATTTTTAAGTTTTCCAACACTTTTTAAGTTTTCCAACAATTTTTAAGTTTTCCAACAATTTTTAAGTTTTCCAACAATTTTTAAGTTTTCCAACAATTTTTAAGTTTTCCAACAATTTTTAAGTTTTCCAACAATTTTTAAGTTTTCCAACAATTTTTAAGTTTTCAAACAATTTTTAAGTTTTCAAACAATTTTTAAGATTTACAACGATTTTTAAGATTTACAACGATTTTTAAGATTTACAACGATTTTTAAGATTTACAACGATTTTTAAGATTTACAACGATTTTTAAGATTTACAACGATTTTTAAGATTTACAACGATTTTTAAGTTTTCCAACGATTTTTAAGTTTTCCAACGATTTTTAAGTTTCCCAACGATTTTTAAGTTTTCAAACGTTTTTAAGATTTCCAACGATTTTTAAGATTTCCAACGATTTTTAAATTTTAAAAAAGATTTTTAAGTTTTAAAAAATATTTTTAAGTTTTAAAAAATATTTTTAAGTTTTAAAAAATATATTGTCAATGAATTTTTTTAAAGCAAAAGTGTGTCTCTAAGCAAATTGAAGCACCCTGTTTTTATCTATACTAACTTAACACTTATGTAGCCATCAATTTTGTATTTATCAATTTGTAATCCTAATGTTTTGCGAGATATATACTATCGCAGATTGTAAATTTCTCACGATGTAATGTTTTTTTACGGTTCCCTATTTAGATAAATCGTGTTTAGAGATAATAAGGAATTGCGGTTTTAGTTTCGTTAAATATGGCATCAGCCCGAGATTATTACTGTGTGTGTCATATTCCGACTTATATATATTGAAACTTCATTTATATCCGGTTTTTGATTAAATAAAATTGTTTTTTCAGGTTGAAATTAGTCATCATTGACTTTTTCCGCGTTTAAGTCATGATTGTGAAGCCTGGAAATTGTCGGCTTATACATAAATCATGTACGAAAGTCAAACTTAAAATACTCTTAATTATAATTAATCTTATGTATATTTACCAAAGTTTGCAATGTATGGCAACAATAGAAAAAGATTCGACAAGCTAGGTCGCACTCCGAAACCAAAGATATATATATATTCCAGTGTCGCGACGCCCCTTTTTCAAATTCAAATTTGTTTTTATATTTTTTGAGTTTCAATACAATGAGAGTATAGGGGGCTAAGTCAATAGAATGAATTGTAAGCGGGCCCCTTCGGATGACGCTACCAGTCTCCAGCCTAATTGGCTGGAGAAGATAGCCCGCCAAGAAATGTTAGTGGACTCACTGTGGTGCAATAGTAAGCGTCACCGGTGACTTCACCCCGCTGATAACCTTTCGGGTCAGAGGTCGCCACTTTCGGAGAATTCCGAAGGTGGACAACGCGAGAGAGGATGATTCATAGAGGTCGGGGATGGTTAACTTTTCTCAAAATTATTCGAAAAATGTTTCGATCAAGTAATTTATACTTCTGTATTATCCGATTAATCTTTTGATAAATTTGTAAAATTAATCGGAAAAACGACGTTTTTTTCGATAAAAAGCTCAAATTTTACGACTAATACATGTTTTTTAATCATTTTCCGAAATATTAACCGGTAAATTTCTTTGTTTACATTTTTTTCCCGAAAAAAATCCATTTAAACATGGATACTGATTAACCGTTCCCGACCTCTAATGATTCATCTTGGCTTTCCCCGGCAGCGTTCCCATAACAAATATCGATTTAAATTACACAGGTATAAATAGTAATTTAATTTAATTGAGATTTAATTTAATTTTAGTTAAGTTTAAATAAACGATAGAAACAACTTAATTATCGATTATAACGGAAAAGGTTAATTTATTTGTTTAAAAATCAATTTAATATAATACAATATAATAAAAATCAATTTAATAAAATAAATATAATACAATATAATAAAAATCAATTTAATAAACTAAATATAATACAATATAATAAAAATCAATTTAATAAAATAAATATATAATAAAAATCAATTTAATAAAATAAATATAATATAATAAAAATCAATTTAATAAAATAAATATAATACAATATAATAAAAATCAATTTAATAAAATAAATATAATACAATATAATAAAAATCAATTTAATAAAATAAATATAATACAATATAATAAAAATCAATTTAATAAAATAAATATAATACAATATAATAAAAATCAATTTAATAAAATAAATATAATACAATATAATAAAAATCAATTTAATAAAATAAATATAATATAATAAAAATCAATTTAATAAAATAAATATAATATAATAAAAATCAATTTAATAAAATAAATATAATACAATATAATAAAAATCAATTTAATAAAATAAATATAATACAATATAATAAAAATCAATTTAATAAAATAAATATAATACAATATAATAAAAATCAATTTAATAAAATAAATATAATACAATATAATACAAATCAATTTAATAAAATAAATATAATATAATAAAAATCAATTTAATAAAATAAATATAATATAATAAAAATCAATTTAATAAAATAAATATAATATAATAAAAATCAATTTAATAAAATAAATATAATATAATAAAAATCAATTTAATAAAATAAATATAATATAATAAAAATCAATTTAATAAAATAAATATAATATAATAAAAATCAATTTAATAAAATAAATATAATACAATATAATAAATCCCAGATCTTGTTTCTATCTGCTATACATTTCTCGCACCCTCGCACCCAACCCAAGTCATCCTTTTGGCGCGAAAATGGTGGTCAGCGCGCTCGGGAAAACCAGGCTGACCCTGGAAATTTTCCAAAACGCACCTGCGTTTCCTTCTATAGAGCGCTTTCGATACGACCTGGGTTTTAATATTTGAAAATGAAAGTTCCCTTTTTGAGCGTACCCTATAAATTTCATAATTTTTCTTATCAAAAAATATTTCGTCAGAAATTTGACAACTACGGTTATAACTTGAGAAGGTTCTCATATTTGAAAATAAAATTTATCTTTTCACTTTCAAAATCACCTTAAAATTACGCAATTTAAAAATTTTACAACTACACTCGGTTATAACTTGAAAAGTTTCCATATATTTGAAAATAAAATTTATCTTTTCACTTTCAAAATCACCTGAAAATTACGCAATTCGTATATTTGACAACTACATTCGGTTATAGCTTAAAAGACCCCGACTCATTTCCAAGAACTTTCCATTTTTCGTATTAAATTTCGTCAGAAACACTTCCAATCAAATAAAAACCCCGTATTAAGGGTACCTCAAATATGTAATGCATAGAAAAATTAATTTACGTAACACTAATATTAATATTGATATTTAAGGCGTACCTGCCTTATAAACAGTGCGGCTTTTTTCGCCCTTCGAATATTTGCATACGGAAATTACATTCCGGTGCCTCGGGGCGCAGTTGAGCCCGCAGGCGTGGCTGTCGACGCCTCCTACACCTCATTGTTTAAGCTGTCAAACGTCAGGAAATTACTAAAAATATATATGTTTCGTACCAGAAATATTTACCGGTTTCCGCTATACGTCAAACAAAGTATTAAACAAATTAGTTGGCCATTATTTATCAAAATATTTACCGATATACTGGCCAGAGCCCAGTTTGGTGTTTCGTTACAAAAAGACCTAGGTTCGTACAAAATTTCCGGAATTAAATTCCCTGACATTTCCAGGTTTTCCCTGACCAAATTGCAAAATTTCCCTGACTATTTTTGTAGAATTAATTTATGTTTTGAGGTAAAATCTTGAAAAATATTTATAATGTATTTTTAATATATCTTTCAAAAATTACTTGCCGGATTTTTTTGGGGTCATTTTAAAATTTCCTGGCTATTCCCTGACCATTTGGAATCTTTTTCAAATTCCCTGACTTTTCCAGGTTTTCCAGGTCGTGTACGAACCCTGTGTTCCGTTACAAAAATACGTTAGAAGCTTAAAGGTCTAGGTTTTCTTCCGCCGGTCACCCTTTAAATTTACTTTCCTTCCAAACAAATACCCTGGTGGTAGGCCAACCGCAGAACACGTTGGCCTACCACCAGGTTATTTGTTTGGAAGGAAAGTCAATTTAAAGGGTAACAGGCAGAAGAAAACCTAGGACCTTTTAATAGCCTTTCCAGTTTAAATGGAGACACGTAGTGGCCAACGTGAGAAATCAGGGTTGCAACAAAATTTTGAGATTCAAATTCCCTGACCATTTTAAGAGATTTTTCCTGACTTTTTAAAACCAAAATTTTCAGAAGTTAATAAATTTAAATGGACTTATATTTCAGTAAAAAAGTTATTGCAATGTTGAAAAAATGAGCCAAACTTTCAAGGAAATAAATGATAACCATATAATTTGTCATAGATCTTGAGTAAATTACAAATTTAAAAAATTTGTTCCATGGTTATTTCGAAATTATTAAAAGTTTTATAAAAAGCTGATACTTCATGTAGTTAAAAACACTTTATTTACAATATTACAGATTGTAATATTGTACTAAGTGTACAAGACCGTACTAACAAGAGTTTATGAGCTTCTGGCGTTGGTCACTAACAAGGAGAGTACCCGAGGTGTTTATTGCCGATTTTGTTCAAAAGAGGACGTTGCACTACCCATTTGATTTGCCATGGCAACCAAAAATGTTTTTGACCACTTAAAAAAATAAAATCTCCATTTAAAAAAGCATGGGATTTTCTCGGTTTCACGTAGTCCTAGTTACGAAAATTTTAAAAAGAATTTTAAAATCCCGAAATGGGTTGGACCACATTTTGGTAAATGTCATCAAGTTTGGATAAATTCTAACATTTTTGGGGTAAGGAGTACAAGACCATACTAAGAGTACAAGACCATGCTAAAGTAATTAGTATCATTAAAAGAGGCTGTTATCTGTTAACGTATTTCTTGGAAATGCTTAGATATAATTCGACCCAAAACTTTAAAACCCCATCCCAGTGCCATGAAATCCACGGAAGAGCAAACAAACACGCCACGAATGACCGTTAGGTTTGACCGGCAATGCTAAAAGGAGCGTGGTCAGAAACCATTACGATCAAAGTTGCCCACAGCGGAGCCATTGTCCACAATGACCCGTTACCACTACATAACGGTTCGTGATAAACCAAACAACACCGCGGGCCACTCCCAGCACCGAAACTAACGTGGTGGGGGTCTCCTCTTTTGAAGTTGACCACCGGCCCGTGTCCGAGTAGAAATGGACAATGATTTCATCGAGATTAAACACCCGAGGAAGTCCAACGGGTCACGCTTTTTTTTGTTCACGCCGACTAGCGACAAAATGAGGAAGTAATTGCGATTCAAAATGCCAAAATCGCGGATGTAAAACTGACCCGTGAGATATTGACACGACATTTCAATGCTATTATATTTTTCAATTGATATATAAAAAATTATATATTTTGTTAAACTTGTTCGATTGGAATTTATACTCGACAACCATTTATTTATGGAAAAATTTGAAAATTGACAATTTATAGGATTTTATAGGAGGGATTATTGCAAAATATCTCATCCCAAAAAATTACAAGAAAATATAGGTTTTAAGTACTTAATGAAGTGAAAATCCAGGATTTTATAGTGGAATTTTGGTTGAATGAGCTAAAATTTATAATATTTATAAAATTATTTCTAAACTTTGTAGATTTGGATATCAAAAAATTTAATTGCAACAGTTGAATCCCGAAAAATTTCACAAATATAAAAAAATAGGAAAATAGTGTAATTATAGGAATTTATATTTATTGAAAATATAGGAAATAATTATAAATATAAACCCTGTTTAAACGTAAATTAAAAATTTTGTACCACCTCCAAAGTACTGAGATTTGAGTTACATTAAAAGTATGTTTTCATATTTTGACCGTTGGTGGCTTCATACATCGTAATTTTATGTATTTGTTTAATTTAAATAAATTTGAAAGAAATATCAAATTTATATCAAGATTCCAATCAATAATTTTAACAAAAATTATAACCAAATTTAAATCAAGATTCAAATTGATAATTTTAACAAAAATTATTACCAAATTTAAATCAAGATTCCAATCAATAATAATAATAATAATAAATTAATAATAAGCAAGATTAAAAAATGTTTTAATCGTATAACAATTTTATTAATATTTTGGGGGAAAAAATTATTCTGTACTACGACATTTGAAATCTAAGTAGTAGTGAAATATAATTAATGTAAATATTAGAAAATACCATCAATGTTTAACAAGCGAAATTCTGTAAAAGTAAATTGATATTTTAGGTAACGTAGGACTAGCGAATGTACTGGTTGATGTTGGACAAAACAAAAACGGCTATCGATAAACTTCAAATTTTAAACAATTCGACAAAACGCGTTATAAAAAGCATGTATACGGTGGCTATATATCCTAAACCAAATCTACAGCTTCTTCAAAAAAATGAAAACCTAACGATGCGCAAAAGGCTGAATCAACAGAGATTCAAATTCGTAAATTTCATTAGTCAACAGCTCAACACAAAAGGCAATCTGTAAGCACAATCAACATTTCCTCGAGAAGATTTCGATATTTACAGCATCGCGTAAACAAACAAGGTGTTTTTCTTCTTCGGTGTGGGTCACCGAGGACGTCATTAAGCGCCTTTGATTACGTTAACGAAATAATACATTTGGTCGTTTGGTAGCACTGCGCGACTGCCTTTGAACGTAATAGAAAATAGGTTCTCTGGTAGCGCAACATTCTAGAAAGAAAGCCCAACCGTATCTTTTTCAAAATCAGCCTTACGCAAGGTTTTTCGTTCTGCTCCGCAAGTCGTACTCTCCCGTTGTAGACACCGTCGGCAGTTTTTTAGTTGCAACTGTTAAAGTAAGTGTGAAGTGGCTCTTTTTCAACAGATGTCGCTAGCGTCCAAATCAAAACAAGATGCTTAAGCTACATTTTGACCCAAAAGGCGGGGCATAAAAGTACCACTCTCGTTGATTGGCTCGTTTGTAAATTTGGCAATAACCTAAACTATAGTAATTTTTTACAATATTTTTTACATGGGATATATAATTTAGGTTAGAGTCCACTAAAGTAGAGTATCAGTGGTTTAATTATAATACTCTACGATGGTTCTCTGACGACGTTATTGTTTCGATATTTAGAATTTTAGCTTCCTTTTGCCATTAATAGATGACACCACGCTCTCCCGTAAAGTCGTTTTCAGGATAGATTCATTGGCATCTGTAATAACAAGGTCCTTATCATATTACAGGTGGCAATGATAGAGCCGATTGTTGCTTTAAGTGGGAGTGCGCTAAATTTGCTCATTGGCCTAATAAAGCATGTTTTTGTTCGGTGTATCGCAATTAGGAAGCAAATTAGTATAATTTTTTGAAATTAAGCCCAAAATTGGTTTTTCTACCGGGTGTTTTTTTACGCGAGTATTGGCGGGAGCCGCCATACCCGTGATACATGATGAGGGGAGGGGGGGGGGTAAAGTTAACATGTATCATGGCTATGGTGATAGCCTGTAGAGAAAATTATGGGGGAATAAGAATATTTTTTATCAAAAACTAAAAAGTGAATTTTAGTTTCAATTTCATTCGTCCGAACGGTGGTACAAATGTCCGAATGATCATTTGTCCGAATGCCGGAAAACAGGATCGTATGTCCGAAAACGTATTTCATTTGCCCGAAAAAATTATCACAACTTTTGTTGGTGATTTAGTCGTTCAATTTATGCTAACTTTACTGGCGAATTTCATTGGTTCGAATAATTGTTTGTCCGTTTTTTCGAACATTACGAATTGGTTGCTTTTTTTAAATATTGTTAATATATGAAAATAATAACATTAACGTGAACCTAACCTAACCTAAAATATCCACAACATTGATCGATATTAATACGAATATGAAGTAAAATATACAATATATAGATATAGCAGCAAATAAGAAAAACAACTTGAACAAACAACGATATTTACAATGTAGTTTTTTATTTTTTATTCTTGCACTAAAAAAAATCCGGACAAAAAAAAACAGCAATAAGAAATTCTAATTTAGCGACAGAATTCGGACAAGTGATGCTACCGATTCGGACGAATGAAACAAACAAGTTGTCCAATTCGAACAATTGAAACATTTTTTATTTAGGCGGTTCGGACGAATGAAATTCGAACATTTGTTCCACCGTTCGGACGATTGAAATTCGAACAAATGTACCTACCCGTTATAATTATTGACGAAATGTCACAAAGTACTGGTTTATTCACTTGGTGAAATATCAGATTTCTTAATTTCGTGTTACAATATTTGTGGACGCAATAGTGCTTTCTATAAAATAAGCTACGATTGCTGAACTGGTTTTTATGTAGCTCATTCGTCACGAAATATATAGACGTTTAGTTCAGTTTATGCTTAAAAACAGGGTGCCTCGTCGAATTTACCCTTATGTCCTGGGCTTTTCGTAGTGAAACGTCATCGATACGTCACCAGTGACGCAGAAGCAACATAAAAAGGCCTATGTATTTTTTAAAATTTCGTATAAGATTTTACACAAAAACCTAAAAATATGATACCTTTTAAAAAATTCAACATTTTCAAGTTCGACAAACTAACTTATAACTGTGTTTTAAAACAGCAAATCCTCTATTTACGTAGTTCTCGCGTTGACCACTACGTGGCTCTACGCAAATTGAAAAGGTTTATTAAATCAGCCAACAACCCATTCAAGCGAGCCAAAAATATAAACATTAAACGCATTAACATAAAGCAAAACTTCGTTTACATTAGAACCTATTAAAATTTAGGCCGCGAACAATTTAAGCTAAATTTTACACAAATAAAAAATGTCGATTCTTTAAAACTCATTTAAGTATTACAAGCAAAAAAAAAGCTACCTAGCCAAACAATAAAGTACATTTGCTTTCCGAGCAGTCATGGCAGAGGGGAGTAGAGCTCAAAGGCGTTACATTTATAATGGGTTTTTAGGAAACCCGGAAAAGCTAGATTAATATTCGGTTCACTCTGTTACACCTTTTAAATCTTTTAATCGACAATCAAAATGTATAATGGGGAAAAAACCCGTACAAAAAAAATGAAATATAAACGTCAATTAGGCCTCGGACTGCGGAAAAGGGAAACCTTTGAACCAGAACAACACCCTCCCAACTCAGGAGGCACCAACAAGATGCCGCGCTGGCCTTTCATTCATTCAGATTTAGAGATTTTTACATAGATTCTAAGATTTAAAAAAAAACTAAAAGATTTTAAAAAATTTTTAAGGTTTTGAAATTTGTTGAGATTATTTAAGGTTTTAAAATTTGTTGAGATTATTTAAGGTTTTAAAATTGGTTAAGATTATTTAAGGTTTTGAAATTTGTTAAAGATTTTTCAAGGTGTTAAAGAGTTGGGATATTTTTCAAGATATTTTAAGATTTTTCAACATTTTTTTTAATTTGAAGATATTTTAAGATTTTTCAACATTTTATTTTAATTTGAAGATATTTTAAGATTTTTCAACATTTCATTTTAATTTGAAGAGATTTTTTGATTTTTCAACATTTCATTTTAATTTGAAGAGATTTTCAGATTTTTCAACATTTCATTTTAATTTGAAGAGATTTTCTGATTTTTCAACATTTCATTTTAATTTGAAGAGATTTTCTGATTTTTCAACATTTCATTTTAATTTGAAGAGATTTTCAGATTTTTCAACATTTTATTTTAATTTGAAGAGATTTTCTGATTTTTCAACATTTTATTTTAATCTGAAGATATTTTCGGATTTTTCAACATTTCATTTTAATTTGATGATATTTTATAATTTTGCAATATTTTATTTTAATTTGAAGAGATTTTAAGATTTTTCTACATTTTATTTTAATTTGATGATATTTTATGATTTTCCAAAGTTTAATTTTAATTTAAGATATTTGAATAGTTGCATAGCATTTTGACGAAATAACGTATTTCAGGTATGTTTTTCCCATTCCGCGAATCGCGACTAGTTCGCAAGACTGTAAGCATGTAGTACGGTCTATCGTCTTTCATATTTTCACGGATCCCACGGTACCTTACAAATAATTTTAAGTTGTAATAATTCAGTTTTGCTAATTTTATCGACGCGTTTTTCTCAAAGGGAACATTAATAGAATTGTCGGAGATACCTTTGGTCTGGCACCTAACGACGAAATTGGATTAAATTCAATTTCCCTATTTCACTTTCATTATACCAAGAATGTATTTATTTATATTTAGGAAGAATGATTATGTTGCGACAATCGCCGGGCACGTTGAACGCCTTTCCCTCGTCTCGCGCGGGGGGAAAGACAAAACGTCACCGGCGTTTGATTTCCATCGCGTTAGGTGACGTAAATTTTAAGCAGCCAATGAAATACCGGGACTATTCGTTTTATTTTAAGCGGAGGAGCGTACTGGGGGGACCAACGGGTGGATTGAGAGAAAGGCTAAAAACCGTCTCGACATAGACATTATCCCTAGGTATAAATAAATACATTCATGATTATACTTTACAATTTTCAACACGATAAACTTATGACGCAATTTTTAATTGAATAAAAATTCCTTGATCGTACAAATAAATACACCAGGAAAACAGACCATCAATTTTGGAGCTTCCTCCGCGTTATCGATTTGCGTCCGCAACTGGATTAACGAACTTCGTAATTTTTCCACTAGGAGCGCTGTTGATTGACTTTTAGAGTGAAAAGTCTGTAGGAGCCACTAATCCTACCGTTTTATTACGCAAAACTCGGGCGTTATCTCCCAGCATAGTGGAACCCGATTCGTTCAAAGATGAGTCTGCATTACACACAGTAGGATTTAGTGAGTTTAGTGACTAAAAAGTTTAAATAAGTGACCGAAAAGTGACTGAAAATTTACCAAAAGTGGTAAAAAAATACTGTTTTATTGCGTTTTTTGACTAGTTACACAACCAAAATAGTAACTATATAACCATAGGGAGTTATATCACCTAGGCTATTCTGCACGGTTTTTATCACTAATAGCTTTTTTCAACCGCTTTTTTGCTTATTAAAAAAATTAAAAGCGAACGGAGTTTTATTATTTGTAAGAAAAAGGGTTGTAAGACAGTTTTCTAACGTTCAATGCTAAAGAAAATTCGAAAAAAAGGATAAATAGTAACTAATTTTGGAAAAAGTTACTTTTAGTGACAGATTTTAAAAGAAGTGATTTTAAGTGAGAAAAGTGACTCAGTATCAGATTTGGATGAGTGTAAAATAATTTAAAATTATGTTATTTCCCCCCACAATTATTACCCCCATTTTCAAAACACTGCTCTCCCTTTAAACAGACAGAAGGAAAACCAGATTAAATTGTGGTTAGCACCAGAGTGAGAAATAAGGCACTATCACAGGCCAATCGTCAGTTTAAAAATTAGCTGGGCCAGTTTAAAAATTAAATGCTTGGGGTGTTAGTGGCCCGGGTGACCACTTAATTAATTCAAAGTTTTTTCCCTTCAAGATTTATAGTTCTTTATTTAACGCTCCAAAATTTTTAAATACCTATAATAACTAATCTACTAAGCCTATGCCCTAGCACATAAGCTATAAGTCTCTTGAAGACTCATAAGCCCACCCAAAAATGCACACTTTAGTGTAAAAGCAGCGACCAGGTTTAGGCAGCGTGTAAAACACCACTCCGAATTAATAAATCCAGCAAATTACCATTTACCGTAAAAGCTTTGTGAAATTAGCTCTCTAAGGATAGTGACGTCACTCGTCACAGGCTGCTACTCAAATAGGTCTGCTGTACCTGCGCGCCGTTCTGATTGGCTAGTTAGGAACGCCCTTCCACATTAAGTAGAATATAAAATGGATTAATAATGTTATATTGGAAAACGATTTTAAGCGCGAAGAAAGTTACGATTGCATAAAAATTATGGGTTCCGTAGGACTGCCGATTCGGATTAACCTATTTAGCCGAAACTATTTCAAACCGATCATTTTCTGTATCAGGGTAAAATGGCGGATGAAGTTAGAAACGTTTACGGGGATGATTTATGATTTTACATTCTCTTTTGTCGGTGTTTGTACCTTGAACTTCTTTCTATATCAGAAAATATGCCAATAAAATGAACAAAATTGTTGCTCGTTGTATTGTGTGCCATAAATAAAGTTCCACGTCAAATTTTAAATAAAAAGCTAAAACGAACTTGACAGTGGAACGACTTTTTTACAGACACAAATCAATACGTTTTTATAAACTAAACCATATTATTGATTGTAATTCAACATACATACACATTGGTCATTCTAAAAATAGGTCGTTAAAATCAATGCTTCACTGAAGTGACGTTCTAGGCAGCACGTTATGAAAATGCAAAATTTAAATGACATGTTTAGACTATTTAACCGAATTAATAATTTAATTTATGTACCATATTTATCCAAGTGGATTTCGTTGGCAAAAAGAAAATTTTAATGAAATTTTAAAGACTTTTTTTTATAAATTTATCTAAGTGGTTCGGGAAAGTATGGGATACAATTATAAAAAAATTAAAATTTAATTACTAATTTATCTATGATATTTACCCATGGAGGTGATAAAATGAATATTTAATTACTAATTTATCTATGATATTTACCCATGTAGGTGGTAAAATGAAAATTTAAATTAAATTTTTAAAATCTTTTATATATTTATCTAAGTAATTTCCGGTTACAATTGGCCAAATGAAAACTCTTAGGACAGGTACTAAACAAATTTATTTACTTTATATTTTTCTAGTCATAATGAAAATTTAGGATTTTAGATTTCGCTAAGTGACTCAAATTCTGTTGGAAATTTTACAATTTCATAATTCTTTTATGAATCATTTTAATATATATTTTCTTACCCCAGCAAGTCAGTACTTTTGACATTGACCGACTAAACTTAGATACAGCGAAGCCGCGTACGTTTAAGCGTCTCGCAACCAAATACAAGTCAAGCTAAACTAATTCGCGTGTATGGCATAGCCTTGTAACACCCGCGCATTAGTCCTTGGTTTTTAAGTGACTAAATTGAGGTGAATCACCAGTTAAATCAAATCCACACATCAAAGGGTTTTTTAATAAAAAATTTAAATCACCTTTAATGTATTTATGAAAATGGACAGAAATAGTTTCTGTAGGAACACCTATTCGTAGAAAACTATTTTTAAAGTAGTAATTAAATTTAATTCAGATTAATTAAAATTTGAGATTGCATTATTGTTCTACGCAAACTTTATTAAGCAATTTGTCATGAAAGTATTAAAATGTTTAAAAATCAATATAAAAATATATTAAAATAAATAAAATAAATAAAAATGAAAACCATTCGATTTATATAAAATCCAAAAAATTCTAAAATTCCGATTTAAATATAAAATTTTCTGTGATTTAAAAAAAATCAAAATATGGAAATCAGATTTAAATCACCTTTTTCAAAAATCCAAAAAATCTAAAAATTAGATTTAAATTAAATAAATCGACTTTTTAAATTTTTTAAATATAAAACCAAAATCTAATTTAAATAAAATATCACCATTTCAAATTAAAAAAATCTAGAAATCCGATTTAAATCAAATCAATCGACTTTTAAGATTTGAAAAATAAATAAAAACTTATAAATCCGATTTAAATCAAATCAATCGACTAATTTGTTTTTTAAACAAAAATCAGATTTAAATCAAATCAAACGACTTTAATTTCAAAAACCAATAAAAAAAACTTAAAATTAAAATTAAATTTAAATCAAATCTATCGACTAATTTGAATTTTTTACACAAAATATTCGACTTTTTAGATTTGAAAAAAAAAATAAAAAAATCCAACAAATCGACTAATTTGGTTTTTTTTTCAATAAAAAAATCTCAATTTAAATCAAATAAATATTGTTCAATTTCGATTGAAAAAATCAACAACCCAACTAAATACTGGCAGGTCTTCGCACCCCAGTCAAGACCATAACAGTAAAGTGGTTTACTTCGGTCACGTGGAGGTTTTTTCGGCATTTCCTCAAAGGAACGAAACCTGCCAATGTTCTTCAAAACGAACGTTGATCAATTCATCCATAATCTGAGAAAATGTCCACATTTATTCGCTCCACGGCGTTTGTGGGTGACCACTCGCTCCTAAACGGAAACTTTTTAACCCACTCAAACGCGCCTTATTTTTCCCCCACGAACAAAATAGACGCTTCGATTTAATTTTTGAAAAAGGGGAAATTGAACTGGTGTTTAACTAAGCACGTCCAATACGTTTTTCGAAATGCAATCTTTCATTTCTTGTGGGCCTAGTTACGCGTGATTCTTAAAAGGAAATAAAAATCACTATTTATAACAGCCTGTTCGGGTTAGAACGGGAACACCACACTTCGATCGTGAAATTCATACTTCGCGTAGAGCCTTACTTTCGATAAAATAAGACTTTGGACAAATACGTTAACAGGGTTGCCGGAATATATTGAAATTTAAATTTTTACTATTTTTAAGAAAATCGACTTTGGACAAATTCGTTAACAGGTTACCAGAATATATTCAAATTGAAATTCCTTGACCTTTCCCTGTTTTCCCGGACCATTTTAAGAAAATCGACTTTGAATCAATACTTTAACAGAGTTGCCAAAATATATTTAGATTGAAACTCCCAGGACATTTTTAGAAAATCGACTTTGGACAAATACTTTAACAGATTTACCAGAATATATCAGAATCAAATTCCCTGACTATTCCCTGTACACTATGACCATTTTTAGAAAATCGAATTTGTATGAATACGTTGGCAGGAATACCAGAATATATTCCGTTTCAAATTCCCTTACTTTTCCCAGGACCTTTTTAAAATAAAAATTTCTTATACATTAAGTTTAGTAAAAACCTGCGGAAACCCAGGTTAGTGTAAAGGGTTTTATTAAATTTCGTTCAGTAATAAATTTAATTATATTAATAAATTATATTATTTCAAATAGCAATAAAAACAAAAACAATCTAAAGTTCCGAAATGGTTTGTATTATATATTTTAAATTAATTTCTATTAATTCAAATTTTGCAGACTGTTATCTTAGACTAATTAATATACATTCAGAGTGCCCTATATATGAGCAGTCCATTGCAATTTATAGTGAAATTCAGCCAGAGTTCCTACACAGTACTGATGAGCCCCAAAAAGGGCGAAACCGGTCTACTGTTGGAATCTCTGGCTGAAATTTTGACTTTTGATATCTTAGACTAATTTACTTATGTAGATGAAAACCAAAATAAAATTTTGAATCCTAGTTCAATTTAATTACCGCTTACATTGTTTTTGTTTAAACAAATTTTTATTTATTGCATTACGTTTTTTATCAATATAAATCAAATTTTAAATTAGTATAAATCTTGATTGAAATCGAACAACCTTGAACTACACCCAAAAAAATTAAATAAAACCGAATTAAATATTTGCAAATAAGAACGCTTCAAAAGGTACACATTTATTGTTTCTCGATAAAAAAATAACCAAATTAAGACAGAAAAAAAAATACTAAATTGGACCACCCAAATTTCGAAACGAAACAAATTGCGCAACAGAGTTCCGTACAAAATATAAAGAAAAAAAAACAATACACAAAACCGAAACCTTGGAGGAATAAAACAAGTATACTTGTTTTATTCCTCCAAGCCGAAACAGCCTTCAATGATATGCAAGAACAAAGAAAGTATTTTTTTTTGAATAAACCAGATTATGGAAAATATAGATAAAAAATCTCGGGAGGTAGTTCATGCGAAAAAACCTTTAAACGAAAATCAAAATATCGTTTTTTTTTTAATTCAAACCAACCCCCTCCCCCCCACATTTCCTTTAATTTAGTTTAGAACAATACTTTCTCCTGAATTCCATAAACCTACTTTGATATTGAAAGCATGTGGCAGTTTCGAGGTAACGATCAGCCAGGCATACGTTGTAAGTAGTTCAGACTTCGTTTGGCCTGAATGTTAAAGCATTTCTTTTTGGAGGGAAAATGATTTTAATTTGCTAAAATAGTGGCTCCCAACTTCGAGTCGACCCCAATGACCAAGTCACCGGAAACGCTTAACGTCCAAACGCATTTTTATTCCAATGCTTATTGCCTCGCTGTGTTTGAAAAAAAGCTAGATTTATAACTTCGTCGCTATGGGAACGTCTACACTTGGGGTCAAAATTAAATTATTTAATTAAAATAGATCATTACGCCTAAATTACTTTATACATTATTTTTACTACCGTTATGGTCAAAATAAAAGTGGAACTGTTGTACTGACCTTGAGCCTAAATTAAATTGAAATTATTTTATCACGCCTAAATTAAATTGAGATTATTTTATTACGCCTATAATATTAAATTAAAATTATTTTATTACGCCTATATTAAATTGAAATTGTTTTATTACACCTAAATTAAATTTAAATTATTTTATTGTCCTTAACTCATTATGCCAAAATAAAATTAAAATAATTTGGTTGAACTAGTACCAAAATTAATTGTATTTTTTTTATTTTCACCAAATTCTGTTGACACTATTTTACTACATTTGGGCCAAAATGAAATGGAAAATATTTGGTTAAACGTTTTTACCAAAACTTTAATTAAAATTATTTAGATGAACTTTTGCCCTAAAGTCCTAAAGTATATATGGCATTTAGTTTGTTAGACTTGTGCCAAAAATTACAGAGAATTTAGTTTGTTAGACTTGTGCCAAAAATTACAGAGAATTTAGTTTGTTAGACTTGTGCCAAAAATTACGGGGAATTTAGTTTGTTAGACTTGTGCCAAAAATTACGGGGAATTTAGTTTGTTAGACTTGTGCCAAAAATTACAGGGAATTTAGTTTGTTAGACTTGTGCCAAAAATTACAGGGAATTTAGTTTGTTAGACTTGTGCCAAAAATTACAGGGAATTTAGTTTGTTAGACTTGTGCCAAAAGGTATTTGGAATTTAGTTTGATGAGTGTGTCACAATTAAAAAGGGAAATTATTTTATTGAACATGTGTTAAAATTAAAAGGGACGCTATTTGGCTGTGCCAAATTAAATGTAAATAGCTTAAGTGAAACATGCGTCAAAATGAAATTAAAATATTTTTTTCGAAAGTTGAAATTTTTCGCGCAGGTTGGCCCTTTTTTGATTTTTTTTAAATCAAATTAATAGATTTTTTTTACTTAAATCGGATTTTTTTAATTTATTGACTTTTATACAATTATTGGCTCTTTCATTGTATAACTAACCGATATTTTACTTTGATCAGTTAGATAATCTGGAATTAAATGAAATTTTAATTAAATTTGATTAATATTTAATATTTTAGTTTTTTCAGGTGTATTTTTAAGAACCTATTTCTTAAACCTCCATTGAAATACATTGTGTGATTTAAATTAACGATTCTTTTAAACAAATCACTTGAATTAAATCTTGACTTCAATCACGATTTAAATTGAATTGATTTAAATCAGCCAACCCTTTCGCGTTAAAATTAAATTTTCATCCTAAAATTTAAATTATAAAACTTTTTTGATTAGTTTTCTATGAAACGCACAGTCAAATATTAACATCGCATTAGTCGGTTTCACGCGCGTTTCAGACCATTTTCTGTAGCCGGAAATACTTAAAAAGTTGAGCCGTCCATTGGATATTATTCTTTGCAGGTACCCCCGACAATAACCCAACGTATAGTGCGTGTGAGAGTTGACTGCACTCTTCGGTGGACAAGCGGCGCAAAACGGATGTGAGCATTACTCATCGAAACGCAACAATGTATTGCATTGCGCTCGTGTTACCTCACTCACCTAATACGCGTTCTTCAAGAGACGACGAAAAAAAACCCCCAAAAATGTTCGAAATACGTCTAATATACCCGGTTGCCACCTCTTCTTAATATTAATTATAAAATATCAATATCAATGTTAACTACAAAATATCAATATCAATGTTAATTACAAAATATCAATATCAATGTTAATTACAAAATATCAATATCAATGTTAATTACAAAATATCAATATCAATATTTATTATAAAATATCAGTATTAATATTAATTATAAAATATAAATATCAATGTTAATTACAAAATATCAATATCAATGTTAACTACAAAATATCAATATCAATGTTAATTACAAAATATCAATATCAATGTTAATTACAAAATATCAATATCAATATTTATTATAAAATATCAGTATTAATATTAATTATAAAATATAAATATCAATGTTAATTACAAAATATCAACATCAATGTTAATTATAAAATATCAGTATTAATAATAATTATAAAATATCAGTATTAATAATAATTATAAAATATCAGTTTTAATAATAATTATAAAATATAAATATCAATGTTAATTATAAAATATCAACATCAATGTTAATTACAAAATATCAACATCAATGTTAATTACAAAATATCAACATCAATGTTAATTACAAAATATCAACATCAATGTTAATTACAAAATATCAACATCAATGTTAATTACAAAATATCAACATCAATGTTAATTACAAAATATCAGTATTAATAATAATTATAAAATATCAGTATTAATATTAATTATAAAATATAAATATCAATGTTAATTACAAAATATCAACATCAATGTTAATTCTAAAATATCAGTATTAATATTAATTACAAAATATCAGTATGAAATGTCAATTACTAATTACGAAATAATATTTTTCGCTTATAAACGACTGATTACATAGCCCCACACGTGTGAAACGAAACTTCAGCCAGAACACACTCCGAAGCCAGCGTAGAAATGAATGAGCGGCCGTCATTGAAGAAAAAGTGAATAGGTGATACTGTGTTGGACGGACGTGCAGGGGAAGGCCCTGCGAGGGAGCCACTTTTAGGTTCTTGACCTTCTGTTCTCTCTCTGGCAAGCCCTGGCCCGGACAAACCTCCGCCAGATTGCGAGCCAATCTATATTAGTAACTTATACCGCGCGAGAGGGGCATCCAAACCAGAGTTCTTGAACCCGCCACAGTCACGCCGTTATTGTTATTCGCGGGATACGGCGCGTGGTCCGACCGGAGGAATGGTTCGCGTCAAACGCCTTTAACCCCCAAAATCCGCCTGGGCCTCTTCGGGACGTAATTAACAGGAGACGCATTTTAGAACTAAACCTGAAATGAAACCCGTTGGGGATAGTTATCCTGTATGTCAGTTATGATCGAGTATTGGTTAAAAATTATCGGCATTTAAAATTCCAAGTTCCGAGTTGATGATTTTGTTTTCGAAAAAAAATTGATTTTCTTGATTTATATCGGATTTTGTGTTGATTTTATGGATTTGTTATCTTTAATAACTTAAATTACAATAAAAATACCTAATACTAATACTAATAATAATAAAAAATATTTTTAAAGGTCGAATAAGTAGAGTTTAAACGTCAAAATAGCAGTGTTGTAGATTTTATTTTTTTTAAACAATCGAAAAAATTAATTTGATTAAAAACAATTTTTTTTAATTATTTTATTGATTTTATGCTTATTTTTCTTGACAAAATCATTAATAATTTACGTGCAGCTGTAATGTACACTAAAATTTAAATCCACCTTAATGAAATGTAATTAGTACTAGTAATTTAGAATAGGCATTGATTGATAATCTACTTTTTTACCTTCAGGTTTGGCTGGTTTAAGCCACACTGGTTTAAAACAAAGTTTAAACCAAGTGTGTTTTTTTAACTTTGCTACTATTCACTCTAAATTATTCCCAATAATATAATTTGTACATTCTCTTACCAAAACACTACGAAACTAAAACATCTTCTTCGACAGAGTATGTGTACATAATCGAAACTAAAAAACCCACAACCCTTAGAAGCATAAAACAAAAATATGGTTAAATTATTGGATTTCTTAGGTCATAATTTAATGATAATTATCAATTTTATTTCTTCAGATGTAATTTCTAGAAAACGAAATCACGTTTGACCAATTGAAATAGTCAAAACTTAAAACACGGATTCACGATTTTGAAGTTCATTTTTCAAACCTGACAAAATTTGGTTCCGGTTAAACAAATTTCTGGTACAAAATTACCGCGGTACCAGTAAATTACCATCATAAGGCTATATTATTCCAAAGCGAGCAAAATTATTATTTTGAAGCAAAACTACCGTGCAAATCTCTAACTAAACAAATAAATAAAACAGTTTTCGCTAGTTTTTGATATGAAGCAGTTTACGGCAGGGTTGAATAATTTTAATCAATTTGATTCATTTAAATCAAGTTAATTTTTCCAAAAAAATTATTGTTATAAATCACCAGCTTATTACACTTCAATGTATTTTTTTTTTACAAAAGTCGGCTTTCTAGCAATGTTAATACAGAGCAAACTAAATTGTATTTAGTTTTTAATTAGAAATTTTATTTAATTTCACTTACATTAAATAATTAGAAATGTAGTTAAGTTTACCGGTTCAATTACATTATTATTCAATTTGTCAAGACGTTAAAAACCAATTCTCTAAGACTTAAATAAAAAAATTGTTAACATAGTAACAGGGCTGTTTGATTTAAATCGATTTTTTTAAAATAATCATCGATTTAAACCACGCATTTATGAAAATGTACAAAAGTAGGTTCTTTAGAAATTTAAAATTCAGAGAAAATGCAAATAAATTTTACTATTAATTCATAATTCAGTTTAATAAAAATTAATTTAAAATATAGTTTACGTTATAGCGGCACTCGAATTATTTATCAATTATTCAATTTGTGACGAAAACAGTCAAAACCTTAAACAAAATTAATTAAAATCCGATTTAAAAAAAATAACAAAGCTGCATAGTAGCAATTTAAAAATATACGATTATAATTATTAAATTTAAGTAATGTTTTGGGTAAATATTTCGTCGACACAAAATTCCACGTCTTCCAAATATTTTAAACTTGAGTTCAAACCATAAAAGGAAGGTTTTTCAAAAATTTTCACATGAGAGAATTTGAGGATGAAATTTACAATTTTAAAAAGAATAAAAATTTTATAATTTCGACGTCCAGTGCCCGGTACAAGCAACGTCTGATTTGTTTCAAATAAAATCGTTGTTGTAAGCGTATAACTTAAAATAATAAATTTCGAATTCAATTTCATCATAAAAAATAACGAGAAAGTTTACGAGTATATTTATTTATAATAGTTTGTGAAATTCAGTAAAATCAATTTGATTTAAATCACGTGATTATTAAATTATTAATTTAAATCACGTGATTATTAAATTATTAATTTAAATCACGTGATTATTAAATTATTAATTTAAATCACGTGATTATTAAATTATTAATTTAAATCACGTGATTTTTAAATTATTAATTTAAATCACGTGATTTTTAAATTATTAATTTAAATCAAGTATTTTTTAAATATTGATTTAAATCAAGTATTTTTTAATTATTGATTTAAATCAAGTATTTTTTAATTATTGATTTAAATCAAGTATTTTTTAATTATTAATTTAAATCAAGTATTTTTTAATTATTAATTTAAATCAAGTATTTTTTAATTATTGATTTAAATCAAGTATTTTTTAATTATTGATTTAAATCAAGTATTTTCTAATTATTGATTTAAATCAAGTATTTTCTAATTATTGATTTAAATCAAGTATTTTCTAATTATTGATTTAAATCAAGTATTTTCTAATTATTGATTTAAATCAAGTATTTTCTAATTATTGATTTAAATCAAGTATTTTCTAATTATTGATTTAAATTTAAATGGAGAATTTTTTAATTTCTAAATTTAAATAAAGTATTTTTAATTTCTGATTTAAATAAAGTATTTTTAATTATTGGTAGTAATTAAATTTAAGTAAAAATTAATTTAAATTTGGTTTTACATTACCGTTTCAAATCAAATTACTAATCAATTTGCCAAGAAAAAGTGGCATAAAACGTTTAAAAATTCATAAAATCAAACAATTAAAATCCGATTTAAATTAAATAAATCGATAAAAAAATCAAAAGCCTTGATTAAAAGTGCAGTACGCTTTGAAGTTAACTTAAACTCAATAAATATAAAATATTCAAATAAAAAAATTACAATTTTAATAGTCAGTTTCGCAATGTACAATGACCTCTAACAAACATTCAGCCAAAGTAATTTAAAATTCAAAACTGGAACTAAACGTTCCGTAGTACGCGAACGAAAACAATTATTTACTGAGTCATATTCAAATGAAGTTTAAAGGGAAATTGGACGCGACTAACAATGCAGAAACAAAACGATTTCTATCCAATGTATTATTATTGACCCATTTCTCGGCTTCGACTGCGCAAGTTGAAATAAAATCTCGACATTCGATGAAGAAAACATTTTAAATAAATCTATTTAAGCGTAAAGTTTGTTGAAAATCTCGAGAGTTGACAAAGACAACCTTTTAAATAAATCTATTTAAGTTATAAAGCTTATTTCGCCACCATTTTGATTACGTAACAGCCGGCAACACTGATTTCCTTATTGCACCTACTTACAGCGATAAAAATATCATTTCACTTATGGTTTTAGAATTGTCTAACTCAGCAACCAGAATGTCTTTTTTTCAAAATATAGCATTATTATAAATAGAATATTAACACAATTAACGCGATATAGTTATTCCAATATATACAAGGATTTTCTTTAAAAATTAGTAAGATTTCCATCACAAATAGTTAAAATGTGGGCATGCGCGTATAAGAAACGTAAAGCATCATTCAAATTTGTTAGTTTAGCCTTCACCGCAGAATATAAATCTGCATCGCGGGTCCCGCCACATTTATATTTCCATATTTTTTTCGATTTCAATGATTGATAAGCTAAGTAACGGTAAAGGCATGTCGAATAGGAAAACGCAGGGATGAAACGGTTGAAGTCAAACAACATTAAAGGTCTACTTCTGTACTATTATTGATTACGAATCATAAGCCGTTAACTCACTGCGTCTACAATGTAAATTGCGGGAGTTTGGAAACAAGGCGCGGAGCGAAATTCACGATAATTACTACCGGTACCGAGTAGAACAGGTTAATTTTCCGGAACCTAATATGGGAAATTTGGTGCTTTTCGCAAACTTATTCAAAAGGTAAATTTCCCCTATATATTAAAGTGACATGGTGCACTAAAATGAACATCAATTTGGTCGACGCTTATATATCCGACCATTTAGTACCGATATCCGACCATTTAGTAAATTATACGACATTTTTGTACCGATACCCGACAATTTAGTACCGATACCCGACCATTTAGTACCGATACCCGACCATATTAGTACCGATACCCGACAATTTAGTACCGATACCCGACCATTTAGTACCGATACCCGACCATATTAGTACCGATACCCGACCATATTAGTACCGATACCCGACCATTTAGTACCGATACCCGACCATTTAGTACCGATACCCGACCATTTAGTACCGATACCCGACCATTTAGTACCGATACCCGACCATTTAGTACCGATATCCGACCATTTGGTACCGATAGCCGACCATTTGGTACCGATAGCCGACCATTTGGTACCGATAGCCGACCATTTGGTACCGATAGCCGACCATTTGGTACCGATATCCGACCATTTGGTACCGATATCCGACCATTTGGTACCGATATCCGACCATTTAGTAAAATTTACGAAATTTTTTACATATACCCGACCATTTTATCACACCCCTTAAACTTACAGGGTTGTCACAACTAATCAGATGTTCAAATTCCCTGACCTTAGGTTTTTCCTTGACTGATTAGGGCATAATTAAGTTATATATCATAAAAATTATCAACTCCAAATTGGTTTAAACTAAACTTAATTCTGACTATCTTCTGAAAGTTTGGTATTTATATAACGTTATAGTCATTCAATTTTGTATGAATTCTATTGGCCATATTTTCGACACCAAAATTCCATATCAAATATCAGTTTCCATGGCAACTGAGCGTACCAACAAATAACATTCTTAGGCAATTTTAAAACTAAAAATAATTTATATTTATAACGGTTTATATGACGTAACGGGTAACGACGCAGCTAAAAAAAACTTCTCAAAACGACTAATAAAAATAAACCTACAAATCGTTCCAAAATATATTATCTCGTAACACGCATTCTATCTAGATTTTTATCTTGCGAGAAACAAAATCTGATAAAACCGGTTACAGAGGGGGGAAAGCAGAGAGGCATTTACATAAAAAGTCACCCACTGCCCCGTAGGGTCCAAAAATGATATTTTCAGAAATAATTTAACGTACTCCGCTATAGCGGCAACTACAAGATCTTCACCAAAATAAAGGACAATTTAAATTGTTTCCTAAGGATACGGCAATCACTGCCAATTGTAACTGTCGCCATCACCGGCCGTTTGAAACGGAAGTTGGCCACAAGACCATTTCCGTTATTTTGCCAATTTATAGATGTTTGAAAAATATTCAATCTCTTGCAGGAAGTCTTTAACTAGTAAGAGTTTAATTTTAGTTCTCAAAGTACGGCAATTTTGTTTAACCAGTAGCTTAAACTCATTGTTATAGTTTTAAAGAACACTATTTTATTTAATCAGTTGCTTAAACTCATTGTTTTAGTTTTTAAAGTACGATATTTTTTATTTAATCAGCTACTTAAACTCGTGAGTCGTGACGCAAAAACGCCAAGTTAGAAATCGCCAAGGCTTATATTTCTTAAAATATAATTTGTTCACAGCTTTAATTTTTAAAGATCAAACGAGTTATTTTGACGGTTTTACCCTTGGCACCACATAGTTTTCTCGATTTCTTGGTTTTTCCCTTACGTTTGCAGCGGACGCATTTTGGGGAAAAACTTGAGATCGCAAATATGTTTAGAAGTATTACGATTTCGTCTAAATGAATACGCATCTAATCTACTACACATTAAAACTAAGGTAAGAAAATTTAGTTAAAATTGTAACCTGTTTTAATATATATATATATTGGAATAATACACCTTAGAAACGTATTAGAAGTAATTTTAGGGGAAAATATTAATTTTTACCCCCGTTTTTACAACTTCCGGTTGGCGGGAAAATCCAAACTTGGGGCACCCCCCGCAAACGTTAAAAATGAATGTTAAAACGAGACCTACCTCAAGTTTCGCCGTATAATCCTCCGTAATTCTTTCGTTAGCTCGACTAAGTTCTTCGTTCCTTTCCAACAAGGCTTTTCCAAGTTCCGCCGCCAAAATCAGATCCTTTTCTTTTTGAGCTAATTGGGCATAAACATCCAACTCCTCTTCAGAAGACTCACTATTATTCCGTTGATTGTTACTTTCCATTACTAAAATATAATCTTCCAAATCACTATACAATCCGTTGCTGGACGGCGTTTTGTGTAGCACATTCATTTTATTTAAATTTAGTTAAAAGGTTCGTTTTAAAATTGTATGTATATATATATATATATATATAAAACACAACACAAGACACTTATGTTTTTGAAGTTCGCGAAAACTTTGCGTCGTCTGCAATGGGGGGGCCTTGGACAAAACTCAAGTCCCCGCATCACCTAAACAGACTCGTTGTTGGGACGTAGAATTCGACGTAAAAATCCAAATTATCCAGTGATCCAGCCTATTTTCGCGTCCGATTAATCCCATGGTAGGTAACGGGTAAATCCAAAGGCATCCAAAACTCAGCTTACTTATAAGTTAACATTGTAAACTGGGAGTAAAAAAACTTTCTGTGGAAAAAAGTACGGGAGACGTCACTAACGCGGAGCTCTCTCACATTGTGGGGGCAACTCAAGCTAATCTAGCCCGCGCGAGAACAGACGTTGCGAACCCCTATCACTTGAAAAGCAGCCGTTCTTATGCCGTATTGCCGTTAGCGTTTTCGCGGCGTATTTTGGAGGCCCAGGTACGTATACAGCGCTCGGACAGGTATGACGGCGGGAGGGGAAAAACCAGGTGAGCAAGTTTCTATGTCTTCCCTCCCCGAGCCACTTACGGAAACCCCCCCCCCCCCCGGACCATTCCCACCCCTCATCTTTTTGCGTCTAAGGGTTTTGAGAACTACGATTGTAAACGTACGGTTGTTAAATATATTTTTATAATTTATTCAAAATTGTAAAACCATAATCTTACTAATTACACTGTTGAATTGTTATAGAAACCGCATATATTAGTTTGATGTAAAAGCAGATGGTAAAAGTAGACGAAACTTTGAACTGGAGGAAAATATTTTGGTACTATACCGCCATCTTCAGTAAACTGCTAAGTTGAAGTAAAATATTTCAAAATTAATTTAAAATCCGAATATGTTGAGTTATAACTTTACTGAAATCATATCATTATTTATTTTTTATCATGTTAATATTTAAGAAAAAATTTAGTTCGAATAACTACTTGGTATAACTGGTGTAACCTAGATGGCAGCTAAACTTTATAATAAGCACCTCTCCCAAGGGTCTTGGTTATCATACGGCCAACTTTAACAATAGGTTACCACGTTTTCAAGCGAGATCGAAGTTTGCCGTGGTGGTCAAATTAGGTTTTTCCCGCTAAATACGAAAA
This sequence comes from Leiobunum rupestre, assembly GCF_980474605.1. Lineage (NCBI taxonomy): Eukaryota > Metazoa > Arthropoda > Arachnida > Opiliones > Sclerosomatidae > Leiobunum > Leiobunum rupestre. The sequence goes on along the minus strand of NC_143385.1, from coordinate 47,693,376 downwards.
TATGACCAATAACGAAATGAACCTTAAGAAATAAAACAACAATTTATCTACTTTAAGTCTTTAATTGTTTAATTGATGAACGGAATTAACAAATTTAAGAATTCGTTTGGTTTTTCGGCGTGAACCCAATGGCCAGCGCCATCTACGTATTCTATTATTGCACTAGGAAAGTATTTACGAATAACGGCATGTGCTTCTGGTCTAAAATTATGAATAACATTAAAATTATACATACCATCAGTTAATAAACATTTTAGGGTGGAAGTATTCCAATTGACTATAGAGTTTTAGCACTCCGTCACAGTGCCAATACTCTCTAAGACTAGAAAATCACCAGTTAAGAGCTTAGAAAATAGTTCGTTACGTATGGCACTCGCGTTAATGAACCTCGAAATGTTGTGTGAAATGTCAACTGCTTATCAATTGGAATTCTTGTCCCAGAAGGATTTTAATATAAATTTCTAATCATACTTTATGTAATCACTTTTGGATCCGCCAATGACCAATGTTGGACCAGTAAATTGACCAGACGTTTCAGGAAACACCATAAGGTCCTTGTAATTCCTTTCTAGTAGTTCGTAATTAACCCTCCAAGTTATTGCACCATTCTTTTCGACTAAATTTGTTAATATAAATTGCCTTAAACTAAGTTCCTGTAAATATGATAGAAAATGGGAGGAGATTAAAATTCTGTATGAACTAAACAAATTAATTTAAGGTTTTTCAGTCATGTAAGCTAAAACATACACTTATTGTCTTTGAAAGAGATTTATCAACAATTCGTCTTGCTTCAGACAGAGTTAAATTCCCCTTGATATCATTTGTTGCGTCTTTCATTGCAGTTAAAACTTGCTGGGTGCTGTTAAGACCCGCACCTCTGTACGTCATGGGCGCAATGTCAACAACGACTAATTTGTTGACAATATTTGGCTAAAAGTTGATTTAAATTTATCAGATTATATTATTTTCATTGGCTGATGTCAAACAAGAAAAATAACATTTTGTAACGCTGTAAGCATTGCAGTACGCCCACCCATACTGTGTCCAATCAGAGTGAATTTCTCAATGTTTTCATTCTTGACAAAATGCAGAACATCAGAAACCATTGACGAATAGGAAGTATCCTCAGTGTGAGTGCTCTCGCCATGGTTCCGAGCATCTAATGTGAATACCTGTAAAGAGCTGAAGTCATTGAGAAAACAAGAATAAACACGCAATGTAAAAGGGAATATAACCTCCAGTATTTGTTGTGGAACACCAACGTTTGCAGCTCTAGCCGCTCTTGCCTTTGGCTTTAGAAATGTTTGGCGCCACTGTACAGGTTAAATTAAAAAATTGAAGGGGTCTTCCATAAAGATTGTTTTGCAGGTTATATTCCCTTTAACTACATTTAAACGGTATCCAACCTTATGTTTTGTTCTTTGAGCTATGACTGACGCTAGTGATTTCCAGTTGGTTTTACTACCCAACAACCCATGTAAAATGACAATTGGGGGGAGAGAATTATCCGTGTCCTTGAACACAAATTCTATTTTTGATAGATACACTGTGCTACTTGCAAATCTGAAACAAAATTTAAAAAGAAATTCAAAAATGTTTAAATGAGTTTATAGTTAATAATTAATGATATATTATTTTATTGAAGCGTCTATAGGTGCTTCAATAATAACACAGGGTTGCCACAAAATTTAGCGATTCAAATTCCCTGACTATTCCCATTTTTCGCTGACCATTTTAAGAGATTTTCCCAGACTTTATTAAGTAAAACATTTTATTTTATATTTTACTTTTATCAGAAGTTAATAAATTTAAATTAACTTATATTTCAGTAAAAAGGTTTGCAATGTTGAAAAAAGTTGCCAAACTTTCGAGGAAATGAATGATAATCTTAGAATTTTTCATAGATCTAGAGTAAAAGTACCTTCAAAAAGTGTCCAGATAAAATCGAATTCCCTGACTTTTCCTGGAATTTTACAAATTCTTAAAATTTCCTGAATTTTTAGGCCCATATTTAAATTCCCTGAATTTCAATGATATGTGACAACACTGTATCATAACAAACTTAAACTTAGAAAATATATATATGTGTAGATTATTGAAGCACCTATTCTGTTAAAGTTTTTTTTACTATTTTGCTATGTAAACCGATAAATATCAATATCATGCATGTAATGTTATTAATAAGTTATTTATTTTTTGGAAATCATTTAATTTTGAAAACATATTTTAAACATGTGGTAAATAAACATTAGTTGCGCAACTTTAATGTTATAACTTTCTTTCTCGCAAAGTGCGTATCTCATCATAAGCTTCTTTCATGTTTTGGTTTAATTCCTCAATTTTTAATTTCAGCTCTTGTATCTCTAAAGAGGCTGCTTCAAGCTCAAATTTATAGCAAACTCTGAAACTTGTTTGAGCTGAATTGTCTACCAAGTTAAACGCTCTCATTTCGATTTGCTTAGTTTTTACTGGTTCTATATTTTCAAACAAAGTCATTCCCGAATGTTCAGTTTGAGTACTACCATCAATTAGCAATTTAGAATGCACTCCAAAAGTATCCTCGATGATAGATTCAGCCTTTTGTACAAAAGTATCACCAATGTTAGAGTCAATATTTGAGGTGATCATTTCTCCATCACCGCTCAAAAATACAGACAAATTAGATCGTTTGGTTTCAATAATCGTATTACCATCCATCACTAATTCATGTACTTCAAAATCTGGAGGTACTTCATCACTAAATTCACTATTTACATTCGGATCATCGTAAAAATCTGGAGGTTCGACTTTTATGACTATATTTTCTGGGCTTGAAGATCTTTCACTTTCCAAAACATTTATTTTCGATATATGAACTTTAGGCACATTTGATTTAGAGTCTGAGACTAGTTGCGATCGTTTTATTCGTCGTTCGTGTCTATCAACCCTTGAGGCTGAATTATTCTTTTTTGCATAATGACGTTTTGATGAACTTGGTTCACTATCTAAATTTAAGTGTGGAATCCAATCAGGGTGTGTGTTTTCAAATAGCTTCGAAGCATGACCTAGATCAATGAATTAAATACCAAATTAGAAGATATTATTAAAATTTATCAATTGCTAAAGGAGTTAACATACCAGAAAAGAAATGCTTAGAGCACACCTTATGATGATCCTTTAATGTAGCCTCAGTGAGGCCTGTAATTTTTAGCCATTTTCTCCGTCGTTCCACAGATAATGCTTTAGTTTTATCACACTGGTAAGTAATTTCAGTTGGAATGGAAAAGAAACGTGTCCCAGGGTTTCTAACATTACTGCTCCTACAATTTTTAATACAACAAATCCTAACCATTTTTCCGTTTTAACGGGTCATTTGGGTACAACTGTAACCATTTCTAAAACAAACTTCTATTCCACATCAATGGTGGTACATCGTCGGTGGTTTCCAAAAAGGAGATGGCGCTGTCGGTTGAATTTGTGAACCTTGGGGTTTTCAACAAATAAAGAATTTAAATTATTCTAACCTCGAATAATTAGACGGAGGTCGTGTGCTGCAAATGTAACGGTTGATGGGCCTAGACTTAAAAACCCCTTGTAAAAGAAACATTTTATAAAACTTTCTTTTAACTGAGGGAATATTTAAAAAATATCGTCAGTTTCGTCACATGTTTAAAAAACTTGGTCACCTCCTGTAGCAGACTACTAAGCAGAATACGTCTATCATGGGACTAACAATCTAATCTAACATCCAATAATAGAAATAAGCTTTTTCAAATTCTGCGTTCAGTAATTAATAAACTAGTTATAAGAGCCATTTTCTTTTAACATTTTGAAGCAAATTCTCATAGGAAATCAGGAAATAATAATTATGAAACTAGATGGTGCTGCGGCGCCACGATCTTACGAGGTAATCGAAGGTAGTTTGCATTGAGATGGGAATATATAACCAGAGATACATATACGGTTTTAGAAATAGGGGTTTCACGGGACAAATTCTTCACTTTATTATTCGGCGGTGGCGTCTTCTATCTTTTCCAAAAAACTATTTTTGTAAATATCGTCTGTTTATATACTTTTTTGCACGGGTTCACGTGTATCTTAGTGGTAAGAGGGGAGACTGGATTACACAACAAAGTGGTTAGTTAGAAACGTGAGTCTCTCATTTGAAGCCTAATCTTAGGATTTCCCTTTCTTCGCCTATCTTCTTTCTTCTTTTCTATCCTTCCTTTTTGTCTATGGAGTCTCGTGCTACCTTTTCCGGCAAATTCCCCCAAATTTAAACGGCAAAAAGCCCAAGATATTTCAGACTCAGCCAAAACATTAGAACCAATCACCAATGCAAGCAGATCAGCCTTATTCCACTCCTGCTTTTATTCTTTCTATGAAGTCAGTACAGTTCAGCGGAGCTAATAACACTACTATAACAAAGAAAACCTTCCAGGACATTGGTCTACAGGTCCCCTCTGACAGAGGGCGCCACCAGCATTGCCAGACTTCTTGCACGCGTTTTAGACGCCGAAAAAAATAAACGTCTTATTTAATTTATATTTACACATTTTTGACGATGCAAAAATTAAATGTGTTATTCTTTCAATATTTTGACCAGTTAATATAACTTTTAAATATGCCAGGGCCAATTTATTCAGCGAAAAATTGTTTATCAACGAAAACAATAAATTCTCGTTTATCTTTTTTCAAATTTCCGAAGGAACAAGAGCGATAAAAACGCGTTTGTAAAACATAGGAATATTTTTATTTACATGAGTATTCTTACTGAAAAATTTTAGTTCCATTTTTTGTAAAAAGTGGCAAACTAACAAATAAATTAACACGCAAATCACAGGCTATGTGCTAAACATTTTACCAGAGAGTGTATAGTATAGAGAGACGTCTCTTCCTATTCCCGTAATGTTAAAATTTCGTACATGGTTTTTGGACCATATAGGAATAGAATAGGCGATATTATAAAGTAAAATGGCCTTCTTGTTTTGATGGGAAAGACTACCTTCCACTATGCTTCCATTAGCTTCCCCACCAAAGAGCCTATGAATTCATCCATAGGCTTTAATTGTACTATTTCGTCGTCCCATTTTAACAAGTTCAGCAAGCATATCCGACTTTATACTAGCGCCTATTGAAGATCATTTCAGGATCCCTATACGTGATGTCGCTATTGGTAACTTTTCCACATTGAACGTCTGGAAATTGTTTCCTATCGTTTTAGGATGTTGAATTATTTTGTTTATAAAATAATTAAATGCAAAATTTCATTGGAAATAAAGAAGAGAGTACAGCAAAGTTTAACATTCATTGATGAAATAAATAGAGTAAATTTTAAAGTATTCTATTAATTTATCTTTAAGTTTTCCAGAAACAAAATGGGAATAAAAATGTTTAGGAAAAAAGTTAATATAGGTCTTAATAATAAAAACGCGTATGTTTATACTTTAGAAACTTTAAAAAAGAAAAACGAAAGTTTTGTTTTTTATTTGCGGAACAATTTCTGGCTGAACAAAACGATCTACGTATATTTAAACAATTTTAAAAATTAAATAAATTATTTCCACCAGTATTGAAACACGCGCTACTAGCTGGCGATACCGGTGGCGCCATATCTTATCCAGATCCTATGGGCATTTTCCCGCCAGAAAAATTATTACGGCTCTTTGAACCACACCGCCATCTATCTGATTTAAAAATATGGTACTTGTCAGTTGTCACAACAAAGAGAACCTAAACTGACGTCTTGTTCACGCTCAGTAATGACGTCAAAGTACCATCGTCGTCTGCGCATGTGTCAAATATTATTGAAACTCGCTTTTTTGAATAAATACATGTAATGTTTTTTTATCCAATATTATAATTTAATTGTATCAAGTACTATACTATTTTTGGTTTAATTATCACCTTAAATTCATGAAAAAAAATTCAAAGTGAAAACTTAACTGCATATTGTTTTAAATACTTACACAATTTCGTTTTCTCTCATTAGCGAATTCAATCGGAAGCAGCAAACGAATTTTTATAAAAGTGCCAACGTTTCGATCCGGTGTAAATCAATAACTTTCGCTGATAGTGAAATCATAGTAACCCAAAAGTGAGACTTGCTTTCCTGATATCCCCTTTCTTTTATTGTTATTGCACGAGAGTGTCAACTAGATTCATTACATTGAGTAAAGATGACCTTAATTTTAAATGAATATATACTGAAAATATTTATTTTCTAAATTATAAAAGTAATTAAATTTTATTAAATTATTTTCATAACTAATCTTCAATAGTGACAAATCACTATAAAAACCCTGGATTATTGTGGGACATGGGTTAATACTACCAAGAATTCATAGAAGTAACTAGAGTTATATATGATAACATTGTCCCCTGTTACCATGATCTTATACTTCTCAGAATGGGAACCCTGCCCCCCCCCCCCACCCCCCGAAAAAATATGTCTATAGGCAACCAAAGGTTTTAATAGCGCCACCATAGATAGTATATATCCCTGTCTAAGGCGCCACCAAGTGAAATCTATGTGAACTAAGTTCGTGTCATTAAAGTTGGCCGTTATAGGACTATGGCAGGGACCGATGGAGGGCGACATTTTGGAGCTCACCTGCTGAAATAAGGAAAAGCCCTACGTTACAAAACCTTGGAGGAATAAAACAAGTATACTTGTTTTATTCCTCCAAGACAAAACCGGCAATCAGAATTATAATCTAGGGTTTATATTTTTTTTGATAATAGAGAGGTTAAGCAAAGCGCTCTAGAAGTATTAACAACAACGTCGGGAGTACCTCGACGTTCGAAGAGGAACATTCTTTAAGCTCGCTTTCGTTTGCAATCGAATTTTAACCAATTTCACACCAGTGTACACGAAAATTTTTAAATGTCGTTTGAACAATACTAAAACAGGCTTTAGTACGGGTCTTGTCGAAATACAATTATTTGTTTCCTCGTGTGCCCGGGTGCACCACAAATGTATCTCTTTGTTTACTCTTAATCGTTCAAGGTCTAGGCGTATTTCAATTCAAACAAGTATTTACGCTTTTTAACAAGTATGCTGTTAGATAAATAATAAGTTTTCATAACTCTGTCTCGATTTGTTGAGTTGGATAATTATAATTATCAGTATTTGTATTTAAACACTATAAATATATTACGACATGTCACGTAGGTTCAGTGATGTGCGCGCTCGTATCTTTGGATACTTTTAGGATACGAGATGATACTTTATCCAAAAAATTAAAATTAAAATATACGATTTTGATATGATCTTCTACATTGCAAAATGATCGCGATAGAATTTTGAAGAAATAAATTCGGGAGCGAACTATATTTTAAAAGATTCTTCTCTTACCTAGCCTAGCGAAAAAAAAGAGCGGAATAGAGCTAGTGCTTCCATTTTTTGTATTAGAAATTACACGATAGATTTTTTCTGGTTTCTCTTCAATTTTGTTTGTATTTGAGAGGAAATATTTTAGCGCCATCTAGATATGCCGATATACACTATTTGAGCGGCGAACGTATCTCACGTGATACCGAAATATAGGCAAACCCGAAACAATGTTAAGTGATAGAAGGGAGAGGAGCGGTCAAAGGTCGCGCCGTTTTTCTGGCTGTTTTTTAACGGGTGGGGGGATAATTCCCTCTATCCCTAGGCAGACAGAGGAAGGAAAGCAAAGACTGATTCTAGCGATAAAAAGCTGCGCCGCGTAGCCTGAAAGGCGATTTCAAAACTAAAACTAAAACTTCCAAAAGTTATTTTTCCCACCGTCCCAACTCCCACGCAGTTAGAGTGTCACGTGTGTTGCAAACTGGCAGCGTGGGCTGTGGCGATGCAATAGCTTTATTTATTTTCCATAATTTAGTTTTTGAAAATACGAAAATTAAGATCGATTCTAATCCATAAAATCAAAATCAAATATTGGAGGGTTTACTATTGAATTAATAATAAAAAGATAAAAATTGAAATATTCATTTTAATACTTCGAACTTTTGATATGAAAAAATTTGATTCTACTTTCTCGTGAAACGTACTTGAAATATTTTTAAATATACTTTTCAAAATAATGAAAACTAAAGAAGTGTTTGAAATGATACTTATCTAAATCTTTAAAGATTTCTTCTGAAATTTTTCAGGCAAGGGCAAAAAAGAATTGAAAATAATTGAAACTCTCATATCTTAAAGAAATTTGAAAGATCGTGAAAAAATCAAAGGGCCAAAACTGAATAAAATGAAAGATTGTGAATGATTTTGTCGCCATCTATGCTCAAAAATATCAAAAATAAAATGATATTTACAGAAATTTCAGAGGGAAAAAATTGAAAGTATAGTATAGCTGCTGCCATCTATGTAAAAAGATACGAAAAAGATAGATAGAAATTTATTTGTGCATCACTGCGTAGGTTCGACAGAAATATGGCATGTCTTGAAGTTATTAAATCTTGGCTCTCGCGCTACAGGCGCCCAGGCGGCCAACCCATTCGTCGAAATTCCGTGAGCAAGGATTTTCCCCCTAAAAACTGTAGGAGTTCAGCGCCACGCTCGTTTTTTTTTGTTTTTTTTAGAAGCTCGTTATGAGCGATTGTAACGGGTGGGACAATTCAGTCCGCTCGTCCATTTGATTAATCAGGTGCGAGATATGTGTTACGGCCACGCCAACGGGGGGATACTTGGGGATAGGGTTGGGACACCCGTGGCGGAAGTATGACAACCACACGTTGGGGGATTAGTGGCAGTGGCGCCGATCCCATGGGGGCGGCGGGGCTGAAGCCCCCATTGGGAAAAATCCAGGGGGGCTTTGCCCCCATTGGTAAAACCGCCATCGTTAAAGGCCATTTACTTTTAAGCATCCGTAGCAAAAAAGTGTTGCCAGCAGCCTCATTCCAAGTTTATTAGTGAGTTTCGGCCCCCATTGGGGAAAAAAGCGATCGGCGCCACTGATTAATGGTCGTCCTCACACGGCCATCCACAAACTCTGCCTCCCGGACGCCTGGGATTACAGGAGTGAGCCACTACTCCCGGCCACGCTCGTTTATATATTGGCTTCAATGCAAAAACTATTCTAAAAATAATATTCCGCTAGGGGCGCTCAAACCATACACATATCTTTTGCTCATAGGTTAACATAGAAACTTCAACGAATGTGTTGGCCGCTGTATCGCGAACAGCGCGTGATCAAAGTCGGCCGTGGTAGTACAAACGGGAAAAGTAAAACGTCTAAAATTTTCACGTTACGACCATTGAGTTGGGAATATTAATTTAGAGATCCAAGCAAATCTGCTCCCCGCGAAACAAGTTTTTGAAAATTACGAATGTGCCGTCTCCTCTAAAATGACGAGAAAACGTTATCATATGACCCGTAGCGCCATCCATTATTTTGAAAAAAAAAAAATTGCCGGAAAACGCGTCTTATTTGAATGAATCATTGAGAGATAGACGGCATCACGGGTAGAATGATAAAGTTTTCTCGTAATTTGGGAGCAGACGGCAGTATTCTTATTTTTAAAAAACTTGTTTCGCGAAATACTGAAATCCGACGTTTTGATTGGACTTCTAGATTAATATTCCCAACTCAATGGTTACAACCGACACGGCCAACTTTGATCTCGCGTTATAGCGGCCAACATAATCGTTGAAGTTTCTATGTAAACATACTAGCGGAATATTTTTTTTTAAGAATAGTTTTTCCACGCTCGATATAGCGAGAAAATCCTTGCTCACGGAATTTCGGCGAATGGGTTGGCCGCTATAGGGCAAGATCAAAGTTGGACGTGCTCCCGACGTTGTTATTCAAACTTCTAGAGTACCCTGCTTAATCTCTCTATTACTAGTTTAGCGTCCTAATTAAAACCTCCTAAATGTTAAAAAAAACTCATATTTAATTATCCAAGCCACGTGACCACTTAGAATTAACCTTTAATTTGAATACTTGAGTTCTCTAATGATAATCTAACTACTTTAAATAGATTTTCTTAAGAGATATAGAGATGGCATATAGCATATTTGTAAAATAAATCTTAAAAGATAAAGGAACTATACGGAAATCTTTATTTAATTTGTTCTCATGAATCTTCAAAGCCACGTGAAATGACAAACTTAAAAAGGCATCTTGTGTTTTTTGGCACCAATAGCCAGTTAGTGTACATGTTACTTATCTATAATAAAAATCGATCTAAAAAAGCCCGTGATTCTAAATCATTTTAAATAAAATGTTAATAATCTTTATATAAAAAAAGTGTATCAAATAAAGACGGAAACGGTTGAGTTAATTAATTTTCCGGGTGATTAAATTTTGTTCTGTCTCAACTGCTGTTTGGCTCCCTTTTCAATGTTGTAAGCGTGTTGCGAATGACGAATTCCAAAACTATAGGCTGGGGTCTGTTGATGTACAACCTAAAATAAACGCAAAAATAATTTGTGAGTTAATAAATAGGATTAAAATCACACTTAGCGGGAGGGGTCTAATAGGTAAGCACATTCCAAAACACAGCCTTTTATCGAATTCAAAATGTACGAGCAGAAAATTAGCCGTTTCAGTTACCATAAGGCCACTTTGAAAACGAAAATTCAGAAGCTTTGTTAACTTGTCGCATTGTCCGCTAGGTGTCTTAATGGTAAATGAAACTACTAATTCGTTTTCTTCAAATCATCTTTTAAATTGTTGGATTTTCAGACGATATTTCTAACCTGTATTCGTAGTCTAGAGTTTTGAGGCAAATCTATTCCAAGACACGTTAATATTTTCTATGATGTGGTAAAGATGCCCACAAATAATTATTTAGTGACCACTCACGGAAGGACTTAATTTCCTTGGTTGGCAAATTACGATTAAGCTTAAACGTTACCTTGAACGTTAAATCGTCCTGATTTATCTATAATTTCACAATAGCTGGTTTGAAACAGTCTATACAGAGATATTTACGTTTTGGAACTTTGTTGATTTTTTTGTAAAGCGTGAAAAGTCTGTGGGAGCATTATCCTGCAATAGCCTCTATTCCTACTACTTTATTATGCAAAATTGGAAAGCGTGCGCCTTTCCAGCGGTCATTCCTCTAAGTTTAATAGGTGATAGCATAAATTGTTTTGGTCTTAGCTAAATTGTTAAAATGTACCAGGAAATTCGTCATAGCACTGCCTACTTCTATAACGATCGGGGTTGGTTGTGGTCAAAACATATTAGGGGCTGCTCGCTAAGCCTAGGTTAAAAACGTATTCTAATATAAAAGTCTAAGCAATTTTATAACCACGTGACTATTTTTAAAGGTTTCTACCGTTTGATGGCGCTCAAATGTTTCCCCAAAAGAAATTTTACCCAGTATAACTTTCAATGTATGCTATCGCCTATTGAAGATGATTCGTTAAAAGAAGATTCTGCTTAACAACTCACTGAGCAAATTTGGGTAAAACTCCTATCATACTATATCGGAGTGCAGATTTGGCTGGGTGTGAAATGGGAATTCGAAATTAAATTACTACCCCACAATGACGTTCTTAGAATGTTTTTAGGGGGCGCTACACAACGCTAGGGAACTAAAATTAGGTTTAGATTTCATAAGACAGCGCGTGTGGCTTGCGATGCTAAGACTTTCCAGAAGTTCATTACTACTTCTACTACTAATACTACTATCAAGAACGTATATATGTATAAGAACTTTGAACAAAAGGCATCGCTTGGGTCATGATTTAATCGGTTTGAGAATAACTCCGCCCTAAAATCCGCGTACAGCGCGCGCTTGAACTAGAAACGGTTTTAACCTTTAGCGGTTTTTTGGGCGGAATTATTCTGTAACCGATTGCATCATGGCGCCAGGTGCCAATTTGATCGTTCAACGTTCTTATACATATATACGTTCTTGCTACTATTACCACTGCTACAGTACGAAATCGACGGATTTGAAGCAAGAATCTAGCTACGTTTTAGCGGACATGTGGTTATTTACCGTGTTACTATCATCAAAACTCCGTAAATGAAAAATTTGATACAATGGCTCGGAAATATCTACGATGTTAGTGATTCGTTAAAGTCCATAATGTACGGACTGTGTCGAATACCAAATGAGAAACGAGGAGCAACCTGTTTCGTTATCAGCCAACCCTAAATGAAAGGTGTTAGTGTGTTCAAAAAGTAGAAAATTAATACAGGTTTAGCGGGTCAATAGACGCTTCAATAAAACATATTTAAGGAAATCGCCAAGAAGTAATATTTCCGAGAACCAGGACCAGGCTTGGAAATAAGGTTTATTTCTCAACTGGTCTATTTGGCCAGTGACTCCCAACTCTTGAATTATTTAAGTGGTCACGTAGACCAGTTTGTTAATAATACGGTAGATAATTTTGAATTAATAAACTGAACACTGGACCAGTGAACCCCTAGCTTTTGAATAAAAAAACTGGTCCGAGCAATTAATAAACTGGTCTTTGACCCAGTGACCACCGCTTATTTCCAAGCCTGACCAGGACGAGAAAGTTACTGATTATCTAGTGCTTGTTGTTCCCATTATTTCACCAGCCTATTTAACAAGGTATGTGCTTATAATATTGTTCTTGCCCCCGCTCTCGTAAAAACGTTGGCACGCCCCTTTTTCATGGCGATTTCCTTGAAGCCCTTTTATTTAAGCGCCTATTATAATTAATTATTACAATAAAATTATTAAGATTCACAACAGTTCAAGAGGTTAAACGTTTGAAAATTAGTTTAGAGAAAACGCTTTATTGAATAGATGCTAATTTTCGGCCAACTCCTACCTTTTCTGGAGAGTGAGCGCCTGGACCTGGTTTTTGAGTTCTGTCGCCTGGAATGGTTGTACGATAACTTAGCGTGTACGATGGAGATTTGGACTTGTAGGCGTTGGCAGTCACCGGCTCGTACTTAGCTGGTCCAGGGGACTAGAAAATTAAAAACTTCATTGACCGAAAACTCTTTGTGACAAGTTTAAAATTTCGCGACAGGTAGAATGGCGAATGTTAAGTAAAGATGGGTTGGAATCATAGAGCTGCATGGAAACGGTTTTTTACCATTTACCACGGTAACCGTGAGTAATACCGCGAGATTGATAAATAATTTTCGGTTAGGGAAAGGTTTTTTTTGAGTTCCGAATGGTCGGTAATAGATTTTTTTTTTATGCAATAGTTTGAACTAGGAGTATCAAACACAGCACCCCAGATAAGGAGAACGCAACCCGTCAAAAGTCGTGCATTTTCTTGTGTACATTTTTCATTGGTTAGACGCTTTAAGGCCTGCTGCCATCGGAAGGGGAAAAATTCGGAAATTGTCTTCCCCCGTAAAACGTTCAGCGTAAAGGCTCGTCCAATGCAATTTGTTAGCATGTTTAAAGGCTAGCTGCGTTCTCCTTGTGTTTGTTGTTCCTAGGTTTGAATATGTAGTTGGAATTTCAAGAATGGGCGGGAATGAGAAAATGAAATGAGAATGGTATGGTATGGAAATTGATATTGTTTCAATTGGAATAGAGCGTTCTATAAAATCGGTGTGGTGTGCTTTCCCCCTTTTGAGTTCGAAGGAGGTGAATGTTTGGCCGGTTTATCGTGTGAGAGAAAAATATTAATCTGGCAAACCCGTAAGAAATTGAGTGCAGTCGATTTTTAGGAGTAGCGTAGTTGTTAGCCTAGGCTTCACTAATTTCCGGCCGTTTTTCTTATTTTAAATGATTTTTGTAATAAATGTATGATGGCAAATAAGCAAAATACTAGTCCCAAATCCACGGGTTTAAAAAGAAACTTAGATCATGAAAATATTCTTAACCCCAAACATACTTCAACACCTAGGGTCCCTCCTACAACATTGAGTTGGTAATATTAATCTAGAGATCCAATCAAATCTGCTCCCCACGTTGTCTCCTCTAAAATGACGAGAAAACGTTATCATATGACCCGTGGCGCCATCCATTATTTTTGAAAAAAAAATATTTTTGCCGGAAAACGCGTCTTATTTGAACGAACCACTGAGAGATAGACGGAGCCACGGGTAGAAAGATAAAGTTTTCTCGTGATTTGGGAGCAGACGGCAGTATTCTTATTTTTAAAAAACTTGTTTCGCGAAATACTGAAATCGGACGTTTTGATTGGACCTCTAAATTAATATTCCCAACTCAATGTAATACAACTCCTAAAAGGTACGTCTCTAAAATATTCATATAAAGACAGGACATAAGCCGAATTCTCTTAAACCAAAGAATAAAAAATGTTGTTCGTCCTGCTGAACTAGTTCTATAGTTTGTATGAATTGTTTGGCCGGTTTTGGGCTGATTTTATAGAACGCTCTATTGTATGGAAATTGATATTGTTTCAACGGGAATGGTAATGTTTCTGCTTACAATGCAGCTCTCTGGTTAAATCAATTGGAGTAATTTAGTGTTCTTGTTGAGAAACTTCTAACACTATCTAGGCGATCGTTATTCTTAAGTTACATCTGACACCAGGGCTCCATTTGTGATTTGCTTACTCTTCGGTGGGATCTGTCTATTTAAAGCAGTGTCATGGCTACTCTTGCGTAGACTGGTTCGGCTACATAACGTGGATACTTTTCTACTTTTCTAGGATTTCGGAGTATGGTAAGAAGAGTAAGTCAAAGACGTCATTTTACTCCAATTCGGCGGTGGCGAATAGTTCAACTCTGGGTCAAAACATTTTCCCACAATGGTCTGTGATCATTTTAGTAGATAAATTCTGGATTAGCCATTGATTTTATTAGTTTACTCTTTACTTCCGCTTTTGCGTACGAATAAAAAATGTACCCCCAATACTTCACCCGAACAGTGTGTCAGAATTTATAGCCCGGTGTACCTAGTAACAGAGACCATACCATACGCCAGCGTCCCCCTAGCCCGGACAGGTGACAAATCCAGCATGGGTAGCAGAACCCTACTACTGATGGTCTCACCTTTGACGCAAGCCACTCAACCCAGCAGAAGGTGCAGCAATGGGTGGACCAATCCCCACTTCGCACACAGCAGTGGGATTAAGAATGGACGCTATCGCAACTCCAACCGACACCCTAATTATGAAGGTAAGGAGCCAAACCCTTTGGAGAGAGCTCCTAAAGGGGAACGACGAGCACACAGCAGCCCGCATAACCCGGCACAGCTGGCACCGGAGATCCCGGTGGGAGTCCAAAAGGCCGGGAGATGGGTCCGCCGTGCCCTCATACGGAGGCTCGCCGCCCCACAGCAGGCTACCCGATCCGCCGAGGCGACCAGTTTGCCTGGACCCTCTCCGTTAGCCTGAACCGAAGCTCAGTATTCAGCCCAAACCTGACCGAAGTCGGAGGTGGAGATAGGACCAACTGATCAGAGCTAACATCTCCCAGTGTGTCAGAATTTATAGCCCGGTGTACCTAGTAACAAAGACCATACCACCGGAGGCCTATCATCATAGTGCCCTACGCCAGCGTCCCCAAGCCCGGACAGGTGACAAATTCAGCATGGGTAGCAGAACCCTACTACTGATGGTCTCACCTTTGACGCAAGCCACTCAACCCAGCAGAAGGTGCAGCAATGGGTGGACCAATCCCCACTTCGCATACAGCAGTGGGATTTAGAATGGATGCTATAGCAACTCCAGCCGACACCCTACCTATGAAGGTAAGGAGCCAAACCCTTTGGAAAGAGCTCCTAAAGGGGAACGACGAGCACACAGCAGCCCAAGTAACCCGGCACAGCTGGCACCGGAGATCCCGGTGGGCCCCAAAAGGCCGGGAAACAGGACCGCCGTGCCCGCATATGGAGGCTCGCCGTCCCACAGCAGGCTACCCAATCCGCCGAGGCGGCCAGTTTGCCTGGACCCTCTCCGTTAGCCTGAACCGAAGTTCAGTATCCAGCCCAAACCTGACCGAAGTCGGAGGTGGAGATAGGACCATTTGATCAGAGCTAACATCTCCCAGTGTGCCACCGTCCTTATGGGTTACAAGAGCCGGACCCCGACTCCCCGGTAAAGCCACCAGTTATTGCACACTCTAACCCATTTAGGGCCACTCCACCCGAACAAGCAAATAATTTAATATAGCGTAAAAGGTGTACACCTTTTGTTCCCGAGCAAGCGATAAGTATCCACTTATTTATACAGATGGCGCCACGTATTGTAAGATACTTACATGTTTGCCGACGCCATTGAACAAATCCTCGGTTTTAGGTCTCATGGAGTACGACGGACTGTGTCTGTGAAAGACGTCTCTTTCATTGCCCAGAGTAGACGGAATTTTGTAACAATTGGGAGCTGCCAGGGAAGAGAAAATTACATGTTTTGGTCTACTTTTAAATTCCTAGCATATACAGGAAATACTACAATAACAAAGACAAATGCAACTACAATACAGCGAGGTCGGGATCGAAATATTCTTTAACTACTTATTAATTTATTTCTGATACAACTGCTTGAGGTGGAAAGGTTGGAAGTTCTACACATCTGCGCAATGACTTAAAATTCAGATATGTTACAGATGGATAAAACCGGGTACATGACGACGAAATACTTTGTTTAGACAATACTGTTGGTACAATAAATTTGTATTAAAATAATGTGAAGAAGATATGGTCAATAAGCGGAATTTTGGCATAGTATATTTAACCTATTCTAAGGTAACCTAACCCAACCTAAGGTTCAACAGAGCCAATAAGCATACCTTAATATAGAACAGCACTACGAGGAGATATATACCTAACTGTGAAGCACCGCTGCCAATCGGTGTATACCTAAAGATTGGTTTCCACCAACGCGCGTAAGAGCGCGTCATAATGTTAATTTTTTGACGCGCGTAAGAACATTTGCACGTTTCAAAGTTGAGTGTCGCTTTTTGACGCGCGCTGGTGGAAACCAAGCTTAACAGTGAAGAAGCGCTACCAGGCTATATATACTGACTGTTTAAGCAGCGCCACCATGCGGTAAATACCCAACAGTTTAAGCACCACCACCAGGCGGTATTCTCGGTTTCACACAAAATTGCGAATCGGAAATAGTATTGTCTAAAAATGTCGAAACACAGGGTTTTCGTCGTCGGCAACCCGGATGTACATTAAGGCAGAAGTGTAGAACATCCGTAAGGTAAAATAGTAGTTACGATACAGAAACGTCACAACACAGTAAAAGCAATACGGACGAAATAGTTGGGTATTTCAGACTACCACTTAATATACATTTAAAATTACCCGGAATTTCTTTTGGTTTGGGAACTTTCCCTTTTATTCCGAAAGAGTAAGCGGGTGCAGCCGGTACAGCGACGGGACCTGCTTTTTCGGGACTATATGCTCCCGGAGCTAGGACCAATAACACTCTTCCGTTTAATTCAGCCAAACGCGAAAGTAAAATAAATAAGCCTTTTGAAATTACCAGGAACCTGATCAGGTTTTGGATATTTCCCCTTGAGTCCAAAAGAATAAGAGGGTGCAGCCGGTACAGCGGCGGGACCCGCTTTCTCGGGACTGTAAGCGCCCGGTGCTACGAAAAAGCTAAGGTTTATTGTCGTAAATTCTTTTCTAAAATATAGTAGAAATGTTTCGTTTAAATTTACCAGGAATATTTTCTGGCTTAGGATCTTTCCCTTTCAATCCGAAAGAATAAGAGGGTGCAGACGGGACAGCGCCGGGACCAGATTTCTCGGGACTGTAAGCTCCAGGTGCTGTGCCATGCGAAAAACGAAATCTAACTTAGCCATGCTGTACTATGCGCATTCACAATGAATAAGTCATAAAAACCGTATAAGTAAGGAACCTTTCTCAAATGCGAACATTACGATTAAGATATACACGAATAAGCGCTTCAATAAAACCTTTCTCTTAACTTCTCACCCTGTTTAGTGAAATCCGCATCACCGGACTATTATTATTTTCGGTTTTTTGGTTACCATCTTAGTCAGGCTAGCCAAAGAGGTCAAAAATTAATAGGTTGGGCCTAATCACTTTATAGAATAAATATTTTCCTAAAGATGGTTTGGTTTTTATATTTCAGAAGAGGTAAAACGATGCGACGCAAAAAAATCTTCCGTTAGGCTTAACAGTTTTTTGGGTCGACTGTCTCTGTACCAAAGGAAATATACATGTATAACTCCGTACCCTAAATTGGAATTCTGAGACTTTCTGATTGACGGTTTTGTAACGAAGCGTTTACCCACTTGCGGCACGTGACCTCCGAAAAATCGGCCTCCATCGGTGGCTGTATTAGGATTGGAAATAAGCGGTGGTCACTGGGTCAAAGACCAGTTTATTAATTGCTTGGACCAGTTTTTTTATTCAAAAGCTAGGGGTTCACTGGTCCAGTGTCCAGTTTATTAATTCAAAATTATCTACCGTATTATTAACCAACTGGTCTACGTGACCACTTAAATAATTCAAGAATTGGGAGTCACTGGCCAAATAGACCAGTTTAGAAATAAACCTTATTTCCAAGCCTGTGCTGTATTGTCCTATCACGGCCAATTTTAATGACGCGGTGTTGAGCGAAGAGCGCCTCATCAATGTTGGCCGTGGTAATATCTGCAGTTGGTTACCATGGTAACTATGGAGCTAATGACAGGAAGTGGGTAAACGCTATTGACTACGCGCGAGGCAGTGATTTAGAATCTAGGATACGAGGTTTATATTATCTTTGGTTGTAGCGACGTTTTTGCCTTATTTCTAAGTACTGTATAAACCTTGAAGTCCAGGCTCTGCAGTCATACTTGTTAGAGAAAAAGAGGAATCGGTTTTATTGACGCGCCTATTTACGTTTGAAGCGAAATATACAGCAACTCGATCTGCATATACTCTGTTTAGTGTACACCCCTCCACTTTCAATATCTACTAAATCCATCAGGGTTGGACATAAGGATATTTTTTTTAGTAGTCAGCCTAACTAGTGAGTCTCCTATCTTAATTTATTTTAGTAGTCACTGACTAGTGGGGTAAAAATGGGGGTATAAAAACGAGAAGGTCAAGCAACCTTTAGTTTTACCCGTCACAATTAAAATAGGAGTTTATAATCACTTGCGTTACATGATGTGAATTTTTTTAAATAAAATGGGATTGATTTATTTATTTATCTGTGTGCCGACTTGTATACAGACTTCGGATTAGATACAAAAGTAGTGTGGTTCCAGAATATAATGTACCACAATGAGATCATATGAGTGAGAGAAGAATGATGATGAATTTATGATAAGCCATATTCGCCATTATTTATGAATATTTCGATCAATTTTTCACTAGTCAATTTGACTAGTGAGCCCCCAGATTTCGATTAATTTTAGTAGTCAGCATTAATTTTAGTTGTCAAATGAAATGACTTGTGCCTTATGTTCAGCCCTGGACTCTACTCAATTGTGAGGTAAAGTGTTATACCATAAAATTAGCTGTAGTAGTCAAATGCCGTGACTAGTGCCTTATGTCCAACCCTGGCCGCAATACTGTTAAAAAGTACGCGTCAGCGCCACGAGTGGCAGAAAAATGAGGTGTTGTATTCCCTTCAATGCAATACAATCTTAGTAAATCTTACCGGGCGTTTGGTCGGGTTTGGCATCTTTAGTTTTGAGCCCAAAAGAATAAGATGGAGCTTGCCCGACGGCGGCTGCTCCGGCTTTTTCGGGGCTGTAGGCGCCCGGGGCTGGAGTCTTGAATGGCTCCGGTTCCTTGAGCTTGGGCGACAGCGTGGGCGCCGCGCAAGAGTCCTTCCCGGTGTGGCACAACCCGCTGATGTTGTACGCTCCTGGACCAGGAACAAATCGATCTAGCTTCTCCTCGTGCCTACACAAAGACACACGCAAACAATCACTGTACAACGCATCTGAAGGACATTGAGGTTATTGCGGCTGATCTTTGTTAGCCAAGTTACGATTGGAAACTAGATATACTTGGAATGTATAAGGATCAATTGAGAGCGTGCTACGAACACGGCTGAAGAAATGGACTAGGCTTAAAGCAAGTGTCGACAAGACGTAAAGTAGCTCTATTTCAACAGATGTCGCTAGCGTAGAAATCAAAACCAGATGCTTATGCTACATTTTGACCCAAAAGGCGGGACATAGAAGTACCCCTCGATTGTAAATTTGACAATAGTTAAATTAAAGTAATTTTTAACAATATATTTTATATGGATATATAATTTAGGTTAAAGTCCACTAAGTAGAATATAAGATGTCTAATTATAATAATTATAAATGGTTCTCTGACGACGTTATTGTTTCGCTATTTTGAATTTTAGCTTCCTTTTGCCATTAATAGATGGCACCACGCTCTCTAGTAAGGTCGTTTTTTCGAAGAATCTGATAAATTCATTGCCATCTCTAATAACAAAGGCCTTATCATAATACAGGTGGCAATGATAGTGCCGACAGTTGCTTTAAAGGTTCACTGAATCCTTTGGAATATTAGAGCCAAATCATCCCAAATGTAATGTAATTCCTTCCCTTCCGTCACGTAACTCGGGCATTTGTTTCAGCTTTCCAAAACACGTGTGATTACTTAGCCCCACCCTCAAAATTAAATAGACTATGACCCTTTAAACTTGGTCGATTGCGAGACGTAGCACGTGTTCTCAAATTCATTGGCTGACCACCGTCGCGAGGGAAAATCTTGGCTGTAAACCACACCCGTTGGTATGATAATCATCAGCTATAGAAGTGATAAGATATAACAAAAGCGTGGACTGGTTAGAAGCGCGCTTAGAAAGCACATGCTATATAGGCAAAAGTGAAGAACAGCCCCCCCTCCTTTTTTTGGTTTTTTATTTTCTTAGATGAAAGCCCAGTGTGTAAGGAGTACGAAGGTATTTTTTTAGTTACCGCAAATGAGAATTAGTTAAGTTAACGCGTTTTGAAAACCGTCAATTTCAATGCATTTTCGACAATAGTTTTATGTGAGTTCTATACTTTTTCTCTCGAGATAGAGCAGGACACGTGAAATCAAAATTTATGTTTGGTGTGTACTAAGGAGTAATACTGATAATGAAATTTGTAGTGGTAGTGTAGACTATACTTAACTCTTACAAATAATTAATTTGGGAGGGAATATGTTAATGATCTGTACCTCAAAGAACGGGATTTTTTAACAATGCAAAAAGTTTTAACCGCAATTTATTGTTTAAAAAGATATGATCAATGTAAAATTGTTACCTACCAGCAATTTTTACAACGGGAAATACGACATATTTCGAGATTTGTTTGTTTATTTGATGTCGTAGGACTGATGAGGAGGACGATTCTTTAAATTTCTAGATTTTAATATGTTTTGGAGAACGTAGGACTGATGACGAAAAAGGAAAAGGGTGAAATGCAGAACAGTACTAACTTTTAAGGGTTGGGAATTTTTATCGTATTTCAACGCATTTTAGGTTTTTTTTTAATTATACCTGACTTCTGTGTGATGTTGACTTATACAACGTCGAATGTACTCTAAGTATTGGCGCCTAACGGCGCCGCGCACTCACTTCGCTCGAGCGCTGGGGGCGCGCAGCGCCTCCCCAACCCCATACTAAAAAAAGCTATGGGCCAACTATAACGCAACCTAGAGGACAGCACCAAGCCTGACGCATCAAGTATCGTAAACCCGAAAACAATAAACAAAACAAAAAAAAAGTACCTATTGTTAAAAAAAGCCCAAAGGACTTTGTTAACACGTGTGAAAAATCTACAATTTCAAAGCATTTGCGAGGGTAAGAAAAGTTATTATCGACTGAATTTCAACTTGTGCAATCGAAAACAGAATATTGGTGCCTGACGGCGCCACCCCAACCCCATTCTTGCTGTCACGATGGGCCGTCTATAACGCGACCTAGAGGGCATTACCTAGCCATAACGCATCAAGTATTGTCCAAATACGCGGAAAACTAAAATAGTTAATTGGTGTTCAATGCTTCACATTGGCCCAAATAATTAATTGATGTTCAACGCATCAAGTATTGTCCAAATACGCGGAAAACTAAAATAGTTAATTGGTGTTCAATGCTTCACATTGGCCCAAATAATTAATTGATGTTCAACGCATCAAGTATTGTCCAAATACGCGGAAAAGTAAAATAGTTAATTGATGTTCAATTCTTCACATTGGCCGAAATAATTAATTGATATTCAATTAGTTTAGACCAAAATGAAAGTTTGTTTTCATGTGTCCTACTCTATCTCGGGGTAGAACAGCCAGTGAAATCTCAGGATAATATCAGTGAAACTTGAAAAATCACATTCCCGATAACTTTTTATTTACATGTTTGCGGATAATAATTAATACACCATTAAATTCAGCATAAAAAATGCTACCAATAAATCGAATAAAAAACGAAAAATAATAGGGGGGGCTATTCTTCACATTGGCCCGTCGGGTTTTTTCTAAGCCTTATTACGTCGAAAAAAAGCTACCTGGATAAAATTAAACACTTGATACATACGATACCATAAGTTAATGACGATACCCAAGGAGGATAGGAAGGGAGGCGAAGTAGGAGGGATGAACCCGACAGCATCCTTGTAAGAAGTTTAGCGCGAACTCGGCGGGAAAATTTCGGAAAAATCAGCGTTGCCAGATTCCGAAAGTCCGGTTATCGTATAGAGCTACGATATGGATCGTATTTTCAAAATTGGGATCGTAGGGCTCCTCAACCCCCTCTATTAATGAAAAGTCCCCGAAAATAGGCACAAATGTTTTGTGACCAGGAATTTTTCTTTTAAATTTATATAAAAAGATTTAAAATAAATAAAATTTTACGATGTACGGGGTAAGGAAACGTATGTAAATTATAGGACAGTGGTTTTATTAGTTTTATTATAGACCAATGGGTTTATTACTTTTATTATAGACCAATGGTTTTATTACTTTTATTATAGACCAATGGATTTAATTGTTTTATAATAAACCAATGATTTATTAGTTTTATTATAGACCAATGGTTTTAATAGTTTTATTATAGACCAATAGTTTTAGTAGTTTCGTTATAGACCAATGGCTTTTTTTAGTTTTGTAGAACGATTTTTGCAATGATATTCCACGCGCCGATTTGAAACTGGGGGATTAGTCAGTAACGCCGTCTTTTAACAATATCCTTTATTCGAAACGGACGTAGACCTTTTTAGTTAAATTAGCGGGAGAGGCCGCCACCGGCCAAGGGTAGTCTAGATTATCTTTGGCCAAACCTACGTTTCTAATCGGCCGGTATTCTGGCATTCTTTGCCTCTAAATCGAGAAGTGAAGACAGGCTTCCGTTTAAATTAGCGACGACTACAGGGCTACCTTTCACGAGCTGCACTTACTCTGATCCCTGGAACTAGGCTGTGCCTGAATTTCCCTAATTCAGCGTAGAAGTCGGAGCTCTGCGGATATATTACTAAATAAAAGCTCTTAACAAGCGTCGAATAAATATGCCTAGGCGGAATAACGGCCCTGAATCTCGGATCGTACTATTTATCGTATTTTATCTCGGGATCGTATTATAGACGTACGATCCCGTCTTCGGATCGTATATCGTACCGACCGTCTAAATATCGTACAAATACGATCCAGATCGTACATCTGGCAACTCTGGGAAAAATGGCGGCAAGATTGCGGCCGCTACGCTACGTGTTGCCGCCATTTTTCCGAAATTTTCCCGCCGAGTTCGTGCTAAACTTCTTACAAGGATGCTGGCGCGTTCACCCTCCTACTTCGCCTCCCTTCCTATTCTCCTTGCGATACCGGTGAAAAGATTCCATTATTTCAACAAGCACTATATAAACAGTAACTTACAGGTCCTGGCTCTCAGAAATATTACTTTTTGGCTTTGGAGAATGATTTATTGAAGCGTAAATTAGATTGAAATCAAGTCTTACCTTCCTCCGAAGGAAAACGCGGGAGACTTCGACCGACTGGAAACAGAGTCATGACTGGACAAACCTGCAACGAAAGAAACCAAGTCAGAACTTCAAGTATTTCTGTCTGTAAAATTTACTATATCTACTAGCGTCGTGGAAGGTAAGGTAGGATAAAATCTTGGATAAATAAACCCCACTGGAATAGCGAACGGCAGGCGCCAGATTTATGCGACTTAAGGAACTATATTCTTATTTCGGATGATAAAATTAGCGAATAAGTAGATTAGTCCATTATGAAAAGGGATAATAAAGCTAAACCCTAAACAAATTTGAAGAAATTTAAAAACTTACTAATAGCTCGTACCGATAGGTCTTCGAGCAAACAAAAGACGCGAAACGCGGACGAAATAGGTCTTTAGCCAGAAATTCCAACGGTAGACGAGCTATTAGTAAGTTTTTAAATTTCTTCAAATTTGTTTAGGGTTTAGCTTTATTATCCCTTTTCATAATGGACTAATCTACTTTTTAGCTAATTTTATCATCCTTTACATTGCAGTCCATAGGTGGTTCCTTTTAACTTATATTCTTATTTCGCCTAGTTTCCTACATTGAGTAGAGATGGCGCGAGGCAAAATAACCCAAACTGCGAGAGTGGATTTTCAACGGCCATTCAACCAATTATTAAAAAAAACTGCTCCTACAGATTTTAATTATCCAAGCAAATATGAGGTTCGAAACAGGGTTGGAAAAAAAAGTTTTTTTTTTTAAATATAAACCCAAAACACAGGGTTTTTTTTGGTTTAAATCAGATTTTTTTAACCACTGCTTTATTTTACTTTTAATCTATTTTTCGCTTTTGTTTATCCGTCCATACATATTACCATAAGTCTATAATATTGTTCCATAAGTTGGTCACTTTGGGGAATATTTGACTGAGAGCTAGTAACGGAGTGACGTCATCACAAGAAAAAAATATCTCCCTAGCGACGCGCTGTCAAAGGCTACGTGTGACGCGTTAGCAAGTGGACGCAAAACGGCGACGAAGCCCGTAATGCAGTCTGTCTTGTGAATGGCTCTCAGTAAAACTTTTACATGTGTTGACCACTCTTATGTGTGTATTATACACTTATGATATTACCAATCAACTAAAAATTAATATGAGTAATAAAAAATATGCCTAGATTAAACCATGCATAATTTAATTTTGTATAAATGCAGGTTGACAAGGAGAATTCCTGGAAAATGTTATAGAAAAAATTGGAAATTTTCAAGAGAATTAAAGGAAAATAAAGGAAAAACCATAAGTCAAAATAAGGATTCTTATCGAAAAACAGTAGATAAAAGAAAGTGAAATATAGGGTGAAGTAGGGTATACGACGACGGAATGTTTTTGGGTTATATACTACATGAGAATTTGAGAAAACCTAAGGAATTTATAAGAAGGTATTGAAAATATAGGAAATGTGGTCACCTTGTAAATGTTTTAGAAATGTAATCATTTCGGTAAGAAAAAGTACAAACATTTTGAAATAATTTTTAGTTAATTAATTAATTTGAAAATCCCGAAAGCTTGGTAAAAATCTGTTGCAAAACCTCGAAATCAACACGAAATTCGTACTGAAATTTAAAAAATTGGTTTCTTATTTCTTAACCGAAAAATCATCTGCTAAGTCACGCTTAGCGTAACTAGCGCCAATAACGCCTAGTTTCTGTTAAACCTGGTGGCAGAAATGTGAAATGCGTTGCTCCACTAAAATTATGGAAGTGCTTAATCCCGTTATGATTGAAAATTTGTGTCCTACTCATCTGAAAAAGTAGGGTTGCCATTTCGTAACTTTCGTTTACGATAATAATAATCAGCTAGGCTAATACCCAAGGCACCACCTTAGGCCTAAGTCATCCAGCGACTTTTAAAGTCTTTAATTCAGGTGGCCGGGTTACAACACGTAGGAGGGTGGTGGAAAGCCCTTCATGCCACGCGAGCCAACAGCTCCCTACACTAACTATTACGGTTAATCTCAACAAGTTTTTATAAAAAACATAACAAGTCAACTGAAAAGTTTCTGTAAGCATTAAAATTTAAGAAACATTTAGGTACGTTAGAAAATTAATTCAAGTTACTATAAGATTACTCCCAGATAAGGAAATTTCACAACATTTCTTTGGCGTAAAGTTGCGGGTGGTCATTGGATTTCTAAACCCCGCTAGCATAAATAAAACCATTTCATAAGACCTCCGATTAGATCCATTCCTCTTGCCGCTTTTTGACCACTAAATTTCATCACTATCACCACGAGATTCCTTAAATTGGGGCCAAATTTGGGCTAATTTCACCGAAATAGAGATAGGATAATACCAGAATTTTCTACACTATCATTAATCTTGTCGTTTTCTTCGACGGGGTATTCGCGAAACAACCCAACGCCACCTTGCGGGCTTTATCCTCCTATCAAAATCTCGTTAAGTCTTTTTAGTATTCAACTCGTTTATCTCTTGACATCGTGTTACTTTTGAGGTTATTTTCAAGCCGGAAGATAATAGACAATTATTTCGAATTATACTCTGAGATATTTTGTTTTGAGGTTGGAAATTATGTTAATTCCATGTTCCTTGTATCAACTTGTGGCGTAGTTAAAATTTCCGCTGTTTCGTTTAATTATAAACAAAAAATAAACAATTGTTATTTTGCAGATTCGTTGATAAATATTTTTAACGTACATAATCTTTTAGAACCATGAATTTATTCATGAAGGACTCTTACAAGAATACATTTCTAACGCCAGGAGATTATTACAAGAGAGTATTCAACTGCGGTTTCATCGTAGACACACGCTATAAATTGAGTCCTACTCCCAGGGGCTAGTAGGCCACACTTTGAAGCTCTCTGGGGCTCTTTTAACTCATCGGAGGAAAATGGGGAAAACAGGCATACTTCTCAACTCACCCCTTACAACTCCTTCAAATTGTTGCATAACCTTTTGAAACACCCTGTATTATACACTTTTGTTGAAACGTACCTATGGTAGAAGGTAGTGCCACAGCTGCGGGTCCCGGCGTTTGATATTCGGCCGCGATGGGTCCTCTTCTTTTCGTGGGAGTCCATGGTCGCTGCTGGACGTGGAAGCTGTAGTGGACATCGCTCTGGAAATATACAAACATTAATTAAAAACCTAGTCTTCAAAAGCTGGTATCAATTGTACTGTCACTTAATAATATATCAATAAGCGCTTCAATAAAATCTCCATCAAGGTAAAATATACAGGTTGTTTCAAAAGGTTACGCAAAAATTTTAATGAGTTGTAGGTGGTAAGTTCAGAACTATGAATGTTTTTTCCCCATTTTCCTAGGATGAGCTGCAACAAACGCAAAACCAAGCAGCAGGGACTTTAAATACTGTTTAAGTGTAATTTTTACGCTGGTTACCTCGATTTGTTTACAAAGTCCTTGTTTAACTATCACACGAGCCCTAAAATTAATGTTCGTATTTCGCTGCTGCTTGGTTTTGGGCTTGTTGCAGCCTACTTCCAGGGGCTAGTAGGTCACACTTTGAAGCTCTCTGGTGCTCTTTTAACTCATCGTAGGAAAACGGGGAAAAAACTCACCCCTACTACTCCTTAAAATGTTTGCATAACCTTTTGAAACACTCTGTATAGTTCTTCTACCGCGACTGGACGGACAATCTGATTGTCTATGGTTTCTCTTTATACTGCAAAAGTGGTCAATTTTTCTATTCAAAGTTCTGGCAGCATGCTCGTAAGGGAGAGGGAGGGGACAAGATTTCATTGAAGCACCCACATAAGGTAAATTAACCTAGTTGGGTGATTCTTTTTATAGGCTTAAAATTTAACATGGAAACCGAAATGTATACGAGAAAAAAAGATATGAATTTACTTGTTAAAAAATAATTAATTCCAATTAAATTTAATGTTAAATTCATATTGAATGATAAATTGGAATTGGGATCTATAAAACAGCTGTTTTTGGATTCTTGAATTGGCGAATGGTTTTCGAATTTCATTATTTTGCCTCGAAAATGTATGGTTAGCCTGAATTTCAATGACTATAAAACAGATGCTTTCCATGTGATGTTAAATAAATTAATTCGAACGAAAAATGCACGGAACTTTTGTTAAAATACCGTCTGCTTCACCATGGTCCACTTGCAAGCTTTCAAAAACCGTTGCTTAAGGCAAATATAATAGAGCCCATTAAATTGTAAGCAAAACAATTGCTAGATGGTGCTACCTAGGAGCAACAAACACAAGGAGAACGCAGCTAGCCTTTAAAAACGCTAATGTTGTTGTGTACGAATTTCATTGAACGAGCCTTTACGCTGCACGTTTTACGGAAAGGGGGAAGACAATTTCCGAATTTTCCCCTTTCGACGGCAGCAGGTTCTAAAGCGTCTAACCAATGAAAACTGTGCACAAGAAAATGCACGACTTTTGACGGGTTGCGTTCTCCTTGTATGGGGTGCTGTACTTGTTACTCCTAAGTGCTACAATCCGAGCTTTTGCAGTTCAATCCGTAATACGTCCTTCACTAGTATTTCTGTAGTGTAACATAAAACCATACTGGTTGCAGGTTGTTCCAGACAACCCGAGATTTCGCGAAATACGATTCCTAATTACCACCCGAATGTGGAACAAGCTGATCGTGAATTTTATTCGATTTTTGAAACCATATGGCTTTAAAAATATCAAATTCGTTCAAAATCATTGAATAAAGATATCAAAATCCAGCTCAAAGA
Organism: Leiobunum rupestre; assembly: GCF_980474605.1. NCBI lineage: Eukaryota > Metazoa > Arthropoda > Arachnida > Opiliones > Sclerosomatidae > Leiobunum > Leiobunum rupestre. The sequence continues at coordinate 47,664,888 of NC_143385.1, read as the reverse complement.
GGAATTACGTGACAAACCGTAAATAGAACAAACACGATAACAAACGAAGTTGGCCTAAATCTGGGTTAACCTTAAACGCAGCCTACGTTCTTTTACGAAAACGCTGCACCTCTCATTCTCTTCGTTTTATCGCCCCAAGGCCGTTTCTACACTTTAAACGTTAAAAGTTTTTCTTATTTTTACGTCAAAATATTGTTGAGTAACGTCAGTGGGTCTACGAAGGTCCGCAGACACAGAACGAACGAGAGAGGGCGAGATTCGAAGATATACGGACTAAATGTTGGCGCGTCGGCGGTGGTTGCCCAGGGTTAGAGTAATTCACTCGCCAAGTAGGCGTAGAACCCTGTCTTGTATTTCTTTTTCGAACAAGAAAATAAAATTGTTGTTGCAAAGTTTAAACTAAGGCCAAATAGTATCCTGGTTGCTTATTGAAACTCTGCTTTTAAACGCATTTGATATCGCTGCGTGAGGGAATCATGTGATAGCAGGCAGTGGCGGATTCATATGGGGGCGGCGGGGATAACGCGCCCCTCCCCCTTTGACGCGGGCGTAGGAAAAAGAGTATGTGGGTTAATGTCGATAAAATTATGTCCATTATAATTATACCATGATTGATTTCAATTATCAGTTTGTGTATTATGAATAAAATACGAATTATAGGCAAACGCGTATAAGTAGTTTAGTCGTCTGGGAGACCTAAATAAAGCTATTAATTCACCCCCCTTCCAAGATTTTAACTTTTTTAACAAACTTCTGCCGCCGGACACCACCTGCCTAACATCCGCCAGCCAGTTTATCTAAAATACAGCGGCCGTTAATCAATTAATAAACAGACATGACTCACTCACTGGTATCCCGTGTTGCAGTGTTGCCCGTTAAAGAGAGGGCATTTCCCCATGCACCGCGTCGAATTTCATAATGTCATAAATATTTAAGATTTTATCCGCTTTTAACGAGAGTAAAAGTGGAATTCCTCGAGCCTTCTGGAACTCGGTTGACCTCGATAGGACCTTCTCTCTCTTAAGCCACGTTCACACTTACCCCTAAATTCGCTTCGTTTAGATAACTGGTTTTTTAAAACCAACGTGAGAAATCGCTTCGTGTTGGTTCGGGATGCAACTCGTCCAAGTCGGTTCGCTTGGAATCGCTTTCAAAACTACCAGGCGGGGAAGTCAAATTGCTCGTATTTTCAAAAATAATGGGGATAAAATTCTAAATAATGTCAAATAATAATACTAAATGTATAGTAAACATGATTAACTAATTGTTTTGGGATACATTTTAGTATTTTCAAAATTCTAGTCATAATTTGAAATGACTTTAAGAGAACCGGGGTGAAGCCATTTCGCACGTGTGAACTAAGAATTATCGTAGGCGGTCAAAACTGGCATAAAAACCGACCTAAACTGGGTTTTAGGCTCTAGTGTGAACGTGGCTCAACTGTATTCTCTCAGCAAACTATTTTAGTTTTCGTAAATCTCTCAACAAGCCTTTTAGTTGCCACTTGCCACCGTCGAAATGTGACCCCAAAACATACTTGCGCTGCCGAAATCCGAAGGATGTGAGAACTGGCGGCTAAATGTATTCATAAGCGTTTAAAGTTAATGCACGTTAAGGCAAATATTTTCTCCGCCAGGGGAGCTACGGAGCTAGCGGTACTCTAAGCAGACGGTGGATTACGACCGAATTAAGTAACTTATCTCGGAAATAAGAGGGGTTTGATAGTCAAAATGACAGTTTATAAATTACTTTGACAACTTATTACAAAATCCGAGGAGCACTGGTCTCTGGAACCAGTTTATTCGGAATAATTTGGTACTAGACTACTCACAAGGAGACTACTTTCAACTTTATGTTGTCAAAAACATTTTTCGTTGCCATGGCAAACCCGTTGCCCATTGAATAAAACCCCTTTAGGATTTTTCAAGTTACATGAAGGTCTACCAATCCCCCGAGTTTGAAAAAAATCGGTGTGTAACACCTCGGGTAGTCTCCTTGTCAGTGGCTTAACAATTATTGGCGTCAAGAGTCACAAGTCCCAGGACCAGTTGAAAATCTTATTTCAAAGTCTGAAGAACATTCTTTTGGAGTAAATGCAAGGTTGAAAAAAATTTTTACAGGACTATTAGGTTCAACAACAGTTAAAACATTTTTACAAAAAGGCGGAAAAACTGCTAGACTATAAGTTGACAGTGATTTGAATTTAACCAATCGTAAGCTTGAAAATATTTTCTGGAAAATTTGGCTCGCACTGCCATCTACACGCGGGACCATTCTTTAAAATTCCGTCCTATATGGATACTGCCCCTAGAATTAGAATTACGTGTAGGGAATATGCGGATAGGTGTATTGGAGTAGGATGAAAAGCACTCTTGACGTCACAAGCTGGCGAGTTAGCGGGGGTGAGAGAGGATCGCCGCGTTGCTCGCTACAAGAAAAGAGGGGGAGCGACAACTCGATCTCTTGTGACGTTGATTTTCTCCTCCTTGTCGGACCAGGTCCGGTATCCAGCGTGTTATGCCCAATGAACTTCCATTCGAGTAATGTTTTCAACCGTAGTGTATTAGTTCCAATTGGTTTTCGAATTTACTATGTTCGCCGTCTTACGACTGAGGCTTAGAATAATATTTTCATTGTAAACTTTAAATAATATATCTACGATTTAACAAAAATGAATTAAAATATGAAAAGGTAGACACCTAAATTATGTTTACCAACAGAGATTGTTGTAGAAAGCAAGTGTCGGCTCGACGTGAAGTACCTCGTTTTCAACAGATGTCGCTAGCGTCGTAATCAAAACAAGATGCTTGTGACAAGAAGGCGTGACATAATTGTAATTTAAATTTGACGATAACTTAATTTTTAGCAATATATTTTACATGTGATTTATAATTTAGGTTAGAGTCCACTAAAGTAGATAATAAGTTGTCTAATTATAACACCTACAATGGTTCTCTGACGACGTTATTGTTTCGGTATTTTGAATTTTAGATTCCTTTGCATTAATAGATGGCACCACCAGTAAAGTCGTTTTTTTATAGGAATCGAATAGATTCATTGACATCTCTAATATCTAAATGATAGAGCCGACTGTGGCTTATTGTATATTTTAAAGAGTTACCAGTAATTTTCTTCGTATGGTGGTAAAAAATATTTATCTGTGCACTACGGTTTTTTGGAGTTATACGGAAAAGCATCCAAGATGTTTGCTTCGGAGTCCCCACTTGCTTTAATTTTTGGAAAATAAGCACATACAGACTGCCAGACTTTTCCCTTTCGAAAAAAGGGAACTAAGTATTAAGTGCTGGACAAGTTTTCGAAAAGTTTATTTCAGTTCTAAAAGCTGAAATAAATATCACGGCAATTAGCTAAATTGGCGAATGAACTTGAAGTGGTTTAGGGCTAAACAAAACAAATTTAGAGATTTCCTCGACGAACGTTTAGAAGGAAGTAAAATATGGCTGAAAGCGTATAGTCAGAGACGTAGCGTCGCCCCGAAAGGGTCATGGAAATTTCCTCAAGTGGCCGTTTTGTTTTCTTAACACTTTAGAGAGATGTTATTGCCTTTAAAAAGGGGGTAAAAAGATAACATTCTATAGTTTCAAGACTCCCGTTGTATTAAATATTAAATAAGTGTTAAAGGGACAGTACCCGGAGTTATTTAGGATACGGAAATTATTCAATAAGACCACCCCAAATACGCGTCTGGCTATTGTCTAGATGGAACTCTAGATTTATTTTTAAAACGCTGCCTATTTGCATCTAATATTTAACTTCCTGCTTTTGTAAATGACACTAACACTAAGTAGCGCGAAAAATAATAAATAGCTTAGTCCTTAATAAAAAAAGGGTTATTTCATTTGGTCGCGAGTGCGACTAAACCTGGTTTTGTTGTACATTTTGAGAATCAAGACCGAATGAAGAAACTTTCGCCGCTACTGGCGTGACTGAGCTAGAGGTGGATTAAGTTGACGAAGCATATTCTTCTTTTTTTAAAAAAAAACAAGCGTTGTCAAGGGTAACAAAGGAATAATAATTTGTTGCCAAGGTTTCCAAAGGAATAAATACTTTTTGTCAAGACTACCAAAGGAAAAGGGAGTGAATACGGAGGTGACAGCTAGCAGAAACGCGTAATTTCTGCAGGCTATCCTTATAAGGCGCTATCTATCGGTAAGAAAGCTCGTGCTATCATCGCTAGAGCCATTGTCTCCTGCTTAAAAATTATACTAAAAGTCACCAACATATGGTGTCTAAAGACTACGGCCTGCGGAAAGGTCAAGCACTTAGTACTAAAATGCTAAGAGAGCTCGCGCTCTTGGTCACGTGCCTTCCTTGGTGTCTGCTAGGTGTCAATTCCGTATTTTATGTTAGGCTTAGACGCCCCGAAATTTATCTAGACCTTTATATACATTTCTTATATCTATGGTCAAGCCACTAGCGGTGAAAGTTTCTTCTAACACCCTCTTAACATTTTTTGGATATTAATATTTTCTATCAATCAAAATACGCATATAGCAAAAAAAAGTCAATAAACAATTGGCACTTTTTAAAGTCGTTTAAAATTCTTGTCTAAAACTTTAATGCAGTAGAACTAGCGAATATAAAACCAATATAGATCTACATAATCTTTATACTAGTTATCGCTGGTGTCTCAGGCTTAACAACAGTCTTGACTGTAACAGATCCCATGAAGACTACGTAGCGACACAAAACAAAAAAACGGACGTTGAACGCAAAAATTGTACCCAAAAATATCTCAAGAGAGCTGGGATTAAACGATGCCGATGTCACAAAAAGTGGGGCTAATGTTTTTTCGACAGGTCGTACTTATCCAGCTGAAGAATTCTGAATTCTCGAGTGGAGTTGTTTCCGAGAATAACGAAAGAGAAATTATAAAAAAGGCATTTCTTTCATTTCCTAGTTTCATATATAAAGCCCACCGAAGAAGGTCGACTACGAATTACTCAATTTTATATAAATTCTAAAAAGGCTGAGAAAAAACCCCAAGTCGTGTTGATTTTTGTCAAGTTTGCGCGAGTTGAAATGGTAAGGAGAGTCATCTCAATCTCTCGAGTCAAGATTGAGTCAAGGGCCAATAAACTAAGTCGCCTTTTATGGTTCCAAATAATGACCCGTCAACGCTTTTTTTTTTACATTTCTAGATATGCATTTCGACTTTTTCGAGGAATTTTAAGCTTCAAATTTCCATATTTCACAGCTAAATGTATATTATAGCTGATGACTTTTGGATTTTCATGTTCCTCGGGGAAAATGTTGTCTGTTGTATCACGGCCAACTTTGACACTCGCGCAATAGCGGCCAACCCATTCGTCGAAATTCCATGAACAACGATTTTCCCGCTATAATCCATGCTATAAACTATCGGCGTTCAGCGCCACGCTCGTTTTCATATTGGCTTCAATGCAAAAAATATTCTAAAAATAATGTTCCGATAGGGGCGCTTGACGCCGAGATATATTTTTGTTCGTAGGTTAACATAGAAACTTTAACGAATGGGCTGGCCGTGGTTGTGCAGAGATAATTTTGATTGAACAAGTAACTTTCCCCAATTTAATTTAAAACACGGTACTTCTGACCAAATATTAAACCATACATGAAGCCTATATACGTTTCCAAAATAAAACTCAACGGAGTCGCTTGCTATTCGCCTCATTTCCAGAGCGTAAGCCATAGAAATCAAAATTACCTTTGCTATTTTGCGACTAAAAATTATATTTTAACATACGCTAAAACAGAGATTTTCCTCGCATGCGAACTATGGGGTTTACTCGTTCAAAATTTACCCAGCAGATGATTTACGTCGTCGTGTACCTCGCTTTACCACAAAATTCCGAGGTGTATTAAATTAACGTTATTCCTATTTCCTCCAAGTGGCGGACTTTGAAAGCTGACGAATAGAATTGGTGAAGGAGACGATAATTTATCAGGGTTTCCATGCATTTATCGTTCTTTTACATCGAATGTTTAGCAAAATTGTTCTTCAATGACTTGAGAACATGGTTTACGTAAAGTTCTTGGTATTAAATAAATTATAGCAAAAAATCGAGGGGCTAACCACTCTTCGAAAGTCTGTACACCGGATTACGCTTAGATTACCAATGCCAAAGGCAGGGACTTCAAAGATTACGCGTAGTCCCATTAGTACAGTCAAAGGTACGGCTCTGTACACCGACTACGCGGAGTGATCAGCCCCTCGCAAAAAATGCATGGAAACACAGTTAAGATATCGTCTACTTCCCAATTATATTCATCAGCTTTCAAAACTATAAATTCCGCCACTTGGAGGAAATATAAATAACGTTCATTGCTTAAAGAATTTTGAAACCAAACTTCTAGATACTTTTCCTGAGTTGCTAATTTTAATAGAAATTTAGAAATCACAAACTCACGCGCTTTAAATACACAAGAACGAAAGGATAAATTCGCAACAAACACCATAGAAAACTTTTAAAAGGGAAAATTATGAAACGGTGTGAAATTATCACACAATATTGTTAGCTCCATCAAGGGCGAATCTATATATTAAATAAATACGCGACCGTGGGCCTAAACGCGTTTAATGGGAATAGTTTCCTAAACCGTTAATGATTATTACCAAATAAGGAAGATGTGTAGGTGCGCAACGCGCTTCTCGAAGGTGACTAAAAAAAGCACCGCCCCGAAAGAGCAAAACTAGAAAAAAGGCAGTGTCGACGGACCCCTTATTATATCGGACGGGAAAGGTGTTATCAAACAAAACCGCAATTATTCGGAGCTGTTCTATAACTCGAGGCGAAAACTGTCACATCGCATCAAAGCCCGTAGAATGGGGAAGAAAGGCAGACACGGCGACTCAAAAAGAGACGCGTTATTCTAATGAACAAGTTGCACCGAAAAGAAATTTGATAACGATTTATTTTACGACCTAAAACACTTTTCAGACGAAACTTATAAAACCTGGGTTAAATAAACCAAAGTTTAATTTTCATAAATATTTCAATAATAATAATAATAATAATAATAATAATAATCAGCTAGGCTAATAGACAAAGCACCACCTTAGGCCTAAGTCATCAAGCGACTTTAAAGGTTGATTTTCATTAGGGCAAAAATGCCTCGACGGTGTTAGGCCTAATGCAATATTTTTGCGTCGACTCTTACCGTTGTGGCGTTTTTGTCCTAATCAAAACCAGGCTTTAAAACCATTAATTCAGGTGGCCGGGTTACATTGCGTATTAGCCTAGCTGATTATTATTATTATTATTATTATTATTACTATTATTATTATTAAGAGGGTGGTGGTAAGCCCTTCATGCCACGCGAGCCAACAGCACCCTACACTAACTATTACCGTTAACCTCAACATGTTTTTATGGAAGGGGAAAGTTAACCTTGAACCTTAAACTCAATTTTTATAAGCCTCGTGTTACCTCAGCACCTTCAACAAATGAAATAACCCAGTGACCCCTCAAATCTCTAACTTTTATTTATGTAATTAATAAATTACTCCCAAGCCACCAGCACCCTTGTCTCTGAGGTTTTGAATCAATAAACTGGTCTTTTGCCATCAGTGCCGCATTTACTGAAGGGGGCCCTAGGCACTAACAATTGTAAGTAGATGGGGGCCTATGTAAGGAAAGCATAAAAACGCAAAACTCGCGTGTCCCGAAGCTGAGCTGATGTCACGAGAATGATTTTTCAAATAATTAAGCAACAAGCCTGATATGTTTTTCTCTTAAACCGAATCAGCAAAAAATTTATTGATTTCATCAGCGAGTGAAATTTCAACTGTAAACCAGTGAAACAGTAAAAGTCCACTGATATTTCAGTACACAAAAAGTTTTGCCGTTACTGGGCCTGTGCCTAGTAGGCCTAGTCCTTAATTAGGCACTGATTACCAGCAGACCAGTCAGAAATAGAATAGCAAGGTAGAGAAGATGTCTTTGGTCAGAAGGGATAAATTAAATTATTGACCATATTCCGTTTCAGTCAGGCCCGGTGAGAGAGGGGGAGCCGGTACCAATTACTGGGGCCCATGCAGTTTTTGGTGGCCCGGGTTTCGACATTTCTCCCAAGTGGCTCTCCATATAGGTATAGTTATCTACGGTAATGAAATTTATCTCGGGGCTCGGAGTTATTGCGTTACCTGGGCCCACGGCTCTGGTGGCAGTGATCATACTGCGCAAATCTACGGGTCGATGAATAAATTTAAACTTAAGATGACGGTCTATTTCAAGGAAATTTAGTAAAGTAGAATTCGCGAATACATGTAAAATTAAATGCTAGTCGCGAGCCCTTCTTGGTGCATGGTGGAAATCATTACAATGATCTCTAATCCCGGGGCGGATTAAGCGGGTGGGGGACTTGGTGGCCGCCAGGGGCCCCCGAGTTTCGAGATTAATAATTTATAAACTGCCACAACAAAAAAAGCGAAAGATGCAATATTAATTATATTATTCACGTATTCTACATAGTAAACGCTAATACCAAAAAGGTCTCGAAAATTTTACCGCCAGGGGCCTCCAATCGGATTAATCCGCCTCTACTCTAATCAAAATTCCGCGCGAATCCTTTAAAAATGACAGACATAGTTAGCAGTTCTCATAATTCACCCTCGCCAAAAATGTTCCCCTAAAACCGCAGACACAAGGCACCTCCAAATACGGCAAAAATCTCGACCCTTTAATAACTATACAGCGGGACCCGCGGACAAAAAAAAAGAGAATTTCTTCATTTAGCGAAAGGGTTATTTCCCTAAAAGTCGTAGGTTTGCCCATTTTTTTTTAATTCGAAAAGTAGAAACCTAACGTGGTTCTATCCTCTATATTAAATTCAGAGTCGTCGCCCACTAACATCATAACCTGACGCATCCCGTCGTAAACGGGATCACAATGACACATTAACCATGACTCGTATCAGGGAAGGGGGCGAGGAATCCGGTTTCACTAGCGAGTTAGCGCGACTCGACGAAACGCGAATTGCATCTTAAATAGTTCTTTCTTGGAAGTTTTTTTCGCCTTCCCGCGATTTTATAAGCGCGTGGGTTTTTTAGTCCGGCGTATCTATATGACGCCGGAATCATACTGTGATAAGAAAGACGAATTTTATAAATTTCGTTTTTCCATAAGTAGAGAAACCTATTTCTAGGCGTTTACGCGAACGTCTCCCAATCTCCTGAACGTTGCGGAGGTTCGCGTAAACGCCTAGAAATGAGTTTGCTGGAACTCTCTAAAATCTAATATCAAACTTGCTACCTAGGTATAGAGGGAAAATTTATATAGGGTTTTTCACTGTCTGTTCTTGGAATATGAGTCTGGAGGGAGATTAATCTTAAAAAAATAATTTCAGCATGAATATTTAGTTAAATTAAACTAAGAATTAAATTAATATTAATATTAAATTAAAACTAAGAATTAAATTAATATTAATATTAAATTAAAACTAAGAATTAAATTAAAACTAAGAATTAAATTAAAACTAAGAATTAAATTAAAACTAAGAATTAAATTAAAACTAAGAATTAAATTAAAACTAAGAATTAAATTAAAACTAAGAATTAAATTAAAACTAAGAATTAAATTAAAACTAAGAATTAAATTAATATTAATGTTAAATCAAAAATAAGAATAAAATTAATATTAAATTAAAACTAAGAATTAAATTAATATTAAATTAAAACTAAGAATTAAATTAATATTAATTTAAAACTAAGAATTAAATAATATTAAATGAAAAATAAAAATTAAATAAATTTAAAATGAAAATTCATAATAAAATTAATATTAAATGAAAATGCATCATAAAATTAATATTAAATGAAAATTCATAATAAAATTAAAGGAAAATTCATAATAAAATTAAAGGAAAATTCATAATAAAATTAAAGGAAAATTCACAATAAAATTAAAGGAAAATTCACAATAAAATTAAAGGAAAATTCATAATAAAATTAAAGGAAAATTCATAATAAAATTAAAGGAAATTCATAATAAAAATAATATTAAATGAAAATGCATAATAAAATTAATGTGAAATGAAAATGCATAATAAAATTAAAGGAAAATTCACAATAAAATTAAAGGAAAATTCACAATAAAATTAAAGAAAATTCATAATAAAAATAATATTAAATGAAAATGCATAATAAAATTAATATTAAATGAAAATTCATAATAAAAATAATATTAAATGAAAATGCATAATAAAATTAATGTGAAATGAAAATGCATAATAAAATTAATATGAAATGAAAATTCATAATAAAATTAATATGAAATGAAAATTCATAATAAAATTAATATGAAATGAAAATTCATAATAAAATTAATAATAAATTAAAATTAAGAATAAATTAATATGAAATGAAAATTAAGAATTAATTAAATATCAAATTAAAATAAGGAGTTAAATTAATATAAAGTTATATTAAATTAAAATTAAGAATGAAATTAGTATGGAAAAAACTAAGGACTAACTTAAATTTCATATTAAAATATGATTTATATGCTTATCTCGCCAAATGTTCGATGCAACGAATGTAGATTGCGACTTCAGCGCCGAACTGTACCTTTCTCGTTTTCAACTTGTCTTTACCTCGAGCGCTGCCGAGTAAGCTATTAAGAGTTTACTTTATCAATTATTTAAAGCGCGGCGAAAATGAATTTGAATTGCGAGATCGTTAGCTATTGAGACAGTATTTTCTTTCCTTTTTAATGAAATACCTTTCGATACGACGTGATTTGATTAAAACCCTGATTTAGAATCGTTTTGCGTGAACGGTAACGTGTGTAGGCGCGCATGTGGGTAATAAGTATTACGTGGTTATTATAAGAAACAATTTTATTGGCTTTAGAATGACGTATCCAACAGCGACACGGTAGGGGCATAGTTCAAAAAAAAACTTAAAATGGTCATGGTTAAAGAACAACTTAAATTGTTAAAATAATAGTGAAGAATATGTCTAAGAAACTTCAGCGGACATAAAATAAATGAAATGCTGTTAATAATAAATAACATTTTACCAAAAATGAAATGGACATCGTAACATAAATGAAATTTTACCAAAAATGAAATGGACATCGTAAAATAAATAAAATTTTACCAAAAATGAAATGGACATCGTAAAATAAATAAAATTTTACCAAAAATGAAATGGACATCGTAAAATAAATAAAATTTTACCAAAAATGAAATGGACATCGTAAAATAAATAAAATTTTACCAAAAATGAAATGGACAGTGCAAAATAATTAAAAGGTTGTTAAAAATGAAATGGACATCGTAAAATAAATGAAATGTTGTTAAAAATAAAACGGTCATCGTAAAATAAATGAAATTTTACCAAAAATGAAATGGACATCGTAAAATAAATGAAATATTGTTAATTATTGTTAAAAATAAAACAAGTATTGTTAAAAATAAAACAAGTATTGTTAAAAATAAAACAAGTATTGTTAAAAATAAAACAAGTATTGTTAAAAATAAAACAAGTATTGTTAAAAATAAAACAAGTATTGTTAAAAATAAAACAGTATTGTTAAAAATAAAACAAGTATTGTTAAAAATAAAACAAGTATTGTTAAAAATAAAACAAGTATTGTTAAAAATAAAACAAGTATTGTTAAAAATAAAACAAGTATTGTTAAAAATAAAACAAGTATTGTAAAATAAATAAATTATTGTCAAAAAAATAAAACGGCCATCGTAACATAAATGAAATATTGTTAAAAATAAAACTGGCATCGTAAAATAAATGAATTATTGTAAAAAATGAAACTGGCATCGCAAAATAAATGAATTATTGTTAAAAATGAAACGGGCATCGTAAAATAAATGAATTATTGTAAAAAATGAAACTGGCATCGCAAAATAAATGAATTATTGTTAAAAATGAAACGGGCATCGTAAAATAAATTAAATGTTGTGAAAAATAAAATGGGCATCGTAAAATAAATTAAATTTTGTGAAAAATAAAACTGGCATTGTAATATAAATAAAATTTTGTGAAAAATAAAAATGCCCTTGTAAAATAAATGAAATGTTAAAAATTAAAAGTTAATTAATTTAAAATAAATTTAACCACTATTGCACAGTAAAAACATATTTATTTAATGGCTACTACAGCTGTTTCGGCGGTAAGGGAGCCGAAACAGCTGTTGTAGTCATTAAATAAATGTTTTTACTGTGCAATAGTGGTTAAATTTATTTTAAATTAGTTTATGTACAGGAAGTCCGTCCACAAATAATTAAAAGTTAATTGTAAAATAAATGAAATGTTGTGAAAAATAAAAATGTCATTGTAATTTAAATAAAATATTGAAAAAAAAAAGTGAATCGTAAAAATAAAAAGTTAAAAAATAAAACAGGCATCGTTAAATAAATAAAATAACGTGAAAAAATAAACGGGTATCGTAAAAAGAAATATTATAAAAGTGATAAGAAACAGATCCAAAAAAAAAACATGAATACGAATTATGGGTATTCGATGTGACCGGCGACTAATAAATCCCTCCAGACACGAGTTTCAAATCTTGTTTCTGACGCCCAAAGGATGGGACAATCGGACGCCGACCAAAAAACTTTCGACAATCAAATCTCTCTCGAGTTCTCATTCGAGGTGTTCTTCGTAACAAGGTCATTTGGTAAGTGGTAATTAGTTAGCCATTGTTAATTACACAGACATCCCATCGTACAGTAATTACCGCGTGGAACGGAACGATAATTACAACTTTAATTTGTTGTAATTTATATACGTTTCTGAAAAACACCGCGGGATACGAAAAATAAAGGAAATTGTACAAAGCGACGTCAAACTATTGTCCATTCCTCTTCAAGGTCTTCAAATCTCAATTTTTTTGATTTAATTCATTTGTGCTAAGGCGGTTTTTTTTGCTTGTTATAACGTTGTAAGTTACGCGTAATTGGCAGGCTGAAAATGTATTATAGTAAATATGCCATCCATTTATTATCGTTTGAACATTTAAGTACGGAATGTTTTAAACTTTGTTAAAGCTAGTGTTGTAAGTCGGAAAATTTTCCTTATTTTTCCGAAAAAATAAAAGAAGTTTTCATTCCATGATAAGTCTAATATATTGTTTGCAAATTTAAATAAAGCGGCATTTTCGCCTCATTTTTTCGAATCTGAAAGTGAAACTAATCCTCTAGACTAGTTTAAACTGATTAACAATGTAAAACTATTAATGTTTATTGGTATGTTTACTGATACCACTCCTTCTGCGTAGAGTTTGTAAGTTCTCTCCCCACTGGTTAAAGGGGTTTTCCACCGAGATCTTCGGTTTCCCCTTCCCATAAAATATTGCTGAGGTTAACGGTAATAGTGAGTGTAGGGAGCTGTTGGCTCGCGTGGCATGAAGGGCTTGCCACCACCCTCCTACGTATTGTAACCCGGCCACCTGTTACTTGATCACGCACAAGCAACATTGCTTATGTGGTCGAAGGTGGTGCCTTGGGTATTAGCTCTATTTAAAAAAAAAAAGATCACAAGAAGTTTATAATATATTGTTTAAGAGGGATCTAGACCATAAAATATCACAAGAAGTTTATAATATATCTTTTAAGAGAGATATCGGCCATAAAATATCACAAGAAGTTTATAATATATCTATTAAGCGGGATCTAAACCATAAAAGATCACAAGAAGTTTATAATAATCTTTTAAGAGGGTTCTAGCCCATAAAAGATCACAAGAAATTTATAATATATCTTTTAAGAGGGATCTAGCCCATAAAATATGTCAAGGAATTTATAATATATCTTTTAATAGGGATCTAGACCATAAAAGATCACAAGAAGTTTATAATATATCTTTTAAGAAGGATCTAGACCGTAAAAGATCACAAGAAGTTTATAATATATTGTTTAAGAGGGATCTAGACCATAAAATATCACAAGAAGTTTACAATATATCTTTTAAGAGGGATCTCGGCCATAAAATATCACAAGAAGTTTATAATAATCTTTTAAGAGGGATCTAAACCATAAAAGATCACAAGAAATTTATAATATATCTTTTAAGAGGGATCTAGCCCATAAAATATGTCAAGGAATTTATAATATATCTTTTAATAGGGATCTAGACCATAAAAGATCACAAGAAGTTTATAATATATTGTTTAAGAGGGATCTAGACCATAAAATATCACAAGAAGTTTACAATATATCTTTTAAGAGGGATCTCGGCCATAAAATATTACAAGAAGTTTATAATATATCTTTTAAGAGAGATATCGGCCATAAAATATCACAAGAAGTTTATAATATATCTATTAAGCGGGATCTAAACCATAAAAGATCACAAGAAATTTATAATATATCTTTTAAGAGGGATCTAGCCCATAAAATATGTCAAGGAATTTATAATATATCTTTTAATAGGGATCTAGACCATAAAAGATCACAAGAAGTTTATAATATATTGTTTAAGAGGGATCTAGACCATAAAATATCACAAGAAGTTTACAATATATCTTTTAAGAGGGATCTCGGCCATAAAATATTACAAGAAGTTTATAATATATCTTTTAAGAGAGATATCGGCCATAAAATATCACAAGAAGTTTATAATATATCTATTAAGCGGGATCTAGACCATAAAAGATCACAAGAAATTTATAATATATCTTTTAAGAGGGATCTAGCCCATCAAATATGTCAAGGAATTTATAATATATCTTTTAATAGGGATCTAGACCATAAAAGATCACAAGAAGTTTATAATATATCTTTTAAGAAGGATCTAGACCGTAAAAGATCACAAGAAGTTTATAATATATTGTTTAAGAGGGATCTAGACCATAAAATATCACAAGAAGTTTACAATATATCTTTTAAGAGGGATCTCGGCCATAAAATATCACAAGAAGTGTATAATATATCTTTTAAAAGGGATTTAGTCGATAAACTATCACAATAAGTTTATAATATCTATTTTACAAAATAAGTATCCATCTAGGCAATAAAAATATCACCAGAAGTTTATAATATCTATTTTACAAGATAAGTATCCATCTAGGCCATAAAAATATCACCAGAAGTTTATAATATTGGTTTAACATTGGTCTAAGATTTTTAGAGGTTCTAAGTTCGTAAAATTCGTACTACAGGAACGACTTGTTCCCCCCCCCCCTATCGTCCTTCGCAAAATTATCTTATCAAAAATCTTCGATTCCTTCCATGCAAAAACGGGGGCAGCGAGTCTTGCCTTAAGGACTTGAATCGTGGTTCACGACCACCTGGCCGACGAATGTTTCCGATTATTATTCTTATTAAATGACTGAATAAATGTAATGGGGGCTAACGGCCTCGTAACTACCCCAAATCAGCCATTCTTCAAACAATTTAATTTATCGGAAGAACAATTACGTGGAATTAATTATAATGAGGTTTTAATACTTTTACGCGCTTGTTTGCGCTTCTTCATTTTTGAATAAGAAGAACGCCTTGACCACTTTCATCGCGCTAACGCCATCTGTTGAATTGAAATTTACTTTTCTAGAAAGGCTTGATTTGTTTTAAATTTAATTTTGGGTTTTCGTCATATGTTTTATCATATGTAACATAATTACTCATAAGTATGCCTCTGTATAACATTTCCATTTAAAAAAATTCAATGAGACTTTGTTTCACACGGAAGTTCGGAACATACATTAAGCGGATCCAAAAATGCGAAAATGCTTATAATCCTTGCGCTATTGAAAAGGTTACCATGTAAATGAAATCATGTGATCGCGAGGCACGAGCTAAACTTGACATTGGCAAAGCCAGAAACGCGCGAGGAATTCTCACTAATTTCCGTTTCCCATCAGCAAAGTTGATGACGCGTATTTCGTGACGGAGTTGTAAGTGACGTAATTTACGTCATATCCCGAGAACAAGGTTTCATTAAAGAAAATGCTTTTATGGCATACTTATGAGTGATTATGTTACATATGGTTTTATAGATAATATATTTATTGAAATTTAGTTTTCTAAGGTTTAAAGCGGGCTTGATTTGCTTCAAATTTAATTTCGGGTTTTCGTCATATGTTATATCGATAAATAAATATTACATTTAATATGAAAACATCACAGACTTAGCCACTAGATAAACGTATTTAAGTAATATTATATTTTCATTTTAACATAAGTCAACGATATTAGTGTTTTGGAGCGCCTGCGATCAAACTTGTCGAGGTTTACGCGTTGTAATCCTGCCAAACCCGGCCACCTGAATTAATGGTTTTAAAAGTCGCTTGATGACTTAGGCCTAAAATGGTGCCTTGGGTATTGGCCTAGCTGATTATTATTAAACTTTAAAAACGCAAAGTACGAAAAATAGGAAAATATAGAAAAATTGTCAATCGAAATATAGAAAAAATTATAAAATATAGGAAGTGTGGTCACCCTTGTTTTAGGGTGAATTACCTTTTTGTTGGAGCGTGTGGGGGATTTCGAGCGACGATAAAACTAGAGCCTAGCGCCGCAGCCGCCGATATTTTATCCGGCGCCGAACCATCGCCGCCGAGTCATATACGTTTCAGCGCACTGCCGACGCCGCCGATAAATGTTGATCC